>NC_087272.1:38835882-39050882 GCF_015220805.1 Pogoniulus pusillus
CAAGAGTTTACTATGGCAGACAGTGTCAAAAAGGCCTTGCTGAAGTCCAGGTAGACTCCATCCACATCCTGCCCCATGTCCACCAAGTGGTCACTTGGTCATAACAAGAGATCAAGTCAGTCAAGCAGGACCTGCCCCTCCTAAATCAATGCTGGCTGAGTCTGGGTCAATAGCACAAACCATGTCCATACCAGCCACTGGAGCCTTGACTAATTCCACAACCACAACTGCATCCATGCCTCTTTTCTCATTGCTTTGGCTGCTCTTTGTTGCTGTGTGTCTTTGTGTGCCTGCACATCCCCCTGTGTCAGCCAGCACCAGCTGTGCCAGCTCTCAGGAGCAGCTTTGAAGAGGCAGACCTCTCACATTTTAAGCAGTCTTTTACTGGTCATAGACACAAAGCAAAGAAGGCAGCCAGGAAAGCAGGTCAGCTGTCTTCCAGAAGGACATGCCAGCTCCTAATGCACCATATTGAACCATAAAGCCTGGCATATGCCAGCTCCTACTGCACTGTAATCAACCAGAAAGCCTCAGCACTTAGCTCCCTGCAAAGGCAGATATAAAACACTTCTTCCAAGGCTGAAATTAGACATCCTCTAGAAGGGTATTTGCTGCACACTGCCAGCTCCTGCTGTAGCCTACTGAACTAGAAAGCCTCAGCACTTAGCTCCCTTCAGAGGTAGATATAAAGGCTGGAATTAGACATCGTCTAGGAGGGTATTTGCTGCACACTGCCAGCTCCTGCTGGACCCTCCTGAACCAGAAAGTCAAAACACTTAGCTCCATTCAAAGGCAGACATAAAACACTTAGTCCAAGGCTGGAATTAGACATCTTATACTAGAAGGGTATTTGCTGCACACTGCCAGCTCCTGCTGTACCCTACTGAACCAGAAAGCCTCAGCACTTAGCTCCCTTCAAAGGTAGATATAAAGGCTGGAATTAGGCATCTTCTAGAAGGAAATGTGCAGCACACTGCCAGCTCCTGCTGTACCCTACTGAACTAGAAAGCCTAAGCACTTAGCTCCCTGCAAAGGTAGATGTAAAACACTTCTTCCAAGGCCAGAATTAGACATCTTCTAGGAGGGTATTTGCTGCACACTGCCAGCTCCTGCTGAACCAGAAAGCCTCAGCACTTATCTCCCTACAAAGGTAGATATAAAACACTTCTTCCAAGGCTGAAATTAGACATCTTTTAGAAGGGTATTTGCTGCACATTTCCAGCTCCTGCCATACCCTACTGAATCAGAAACCCTGGGCACATAGCTCCCTGCAAAGGCAGATATAAAACACTTCTTCCAAGGCTGGAATTAGACATCTAGAAGGAAACATGCTGCACATTGCCAGCTCCTGCTGTACTTGTCGTGGAGGGCCCATGGGCACAAATAGGCTTATACATGCCTTGCCTGGACACGTTTTTCTGCCCAAACCAGAGGCAAACACATTGAAGGGACAAGAGAGGCACAATAGATGCCACAGAGTCTGGCCTGCCCAGGTTGTGTAAGGCATTGTGTAAGCTTAGCTTGTGGCCCACCGGGTGTGAGGTCCATGCTCCTCTCATATTTGGGGGAACCAGACCTGTGGACCCTGCCTAATTTGGTGTGTTTTGGCCGACTGCCAGCAGCCTACTGGATGATATCGTGGCCAAAGGACCATTAATCTCGGCCCACATCTCATCAACAGGGCAATGCAGGTAAACAAGATGCTCTCTCCACTCGTCGCTGCCTGGGGCTACTACCTTTGTCTGCTTTACGTGCTCCTTTGCTGCACCACACTCCGCATCGACCCAGCAGACCAGCAAGTACGCGGCCCCGGCCGCCTGCCGCTCCTGCCCGAGGGCTGCCTCCTCCCTGTACACAGCACTCACCCGGACCGCTCCTGCCCGAGGGCTGCCTCCTCCCTGTACACAGCACTCACCCGGACCGCTCCTGCCCGAGGGCTGCCTCCTCGCTGTACACAGCACTCACTCGGACCGCTCCTGCCCGAGGGCTGCCTCCTCGCTGTACACAGCACTCACTCGGACCGCTCCTGCCCGAGGGCTGCCTCCTCGCTGTACACAGCACTCACTCGGACCGCTCCTGCCCGAGGGCTGCCTCCTCGCTGTACACAGCACTCACTGGGACCGCTCCTGCCCGAGGGCTGCCTCCTCGCTGTACACAGCACTCACTCGGACCGCTCCTGCCCGAGGGCTGCCTCCTCGCTGTACACAGCACTCACTCGGACCGCTCCTGCCCGAGGGCTGCCTCCTCGCTGTACACAGCACTCACTGGGACCGCTCCTGCCCGAGGGCTGCCTCCTCGCTGTACACAGCACTCACTCGGACCGCTCCTGCCCGAGGGCTGCCTCCTCGCTGTACACAGCACTCACCCGGACCGCTCCTGCCCGAGGGCTGCCTCCTCCCTGTACACAGCACTCACCCGGACCGCTCCTGCCCGAGGGCTGCCTCCTCGCTGTACACAGCACTCACTCGGACCGCTCCTGCCCGAGGGCTGCCTCCTCGCTGTACACAGCACTCACTCGGACCGCTCCTGCCTGCCGGCTGCCTCCTCGCTGTACACAGCACTCACCCGGACCGCTCCTGCCCGAGGGCTGCCTCCTCGCTGTACACAGCACTCACTCGGGCCGCTCCTGCCCGAGGGCTGCCTCCTCGCTGTACACAGCACTGAATCGGACTGCTCCTGCCCGCACGCCTTGAACTCTGCTCTTCCCAGGTGGCTGATCACTGCCCAGGTGGCTGATCACTGCCATGCCCTTCGCTGTACACAGCACTCAGACTGCTCCAGCCCACACGCCTGGGACCCTGCTCTTCCCAGGTGGCTGATCACCCAATGTCCTTCTGAGCACCGCGGCAGACCCCTATTGTGCCCGTGAAACCTTCTCAGTCGGTATGCCCCAATTCGAATTGATCTATCAGCTCCATGTGAAATCAACCACATGGCTTTCACTATATATATAGAGGGAACACAGATACTGAGACTTCCAACTACTGAGTGTTTGAACTCTCTTGATTCGAGTTGCTAAAGGAATTGCATTAACTTTACCAGCAGCAGTTTAAGCCACAAGGCTCTGATCAGAAGCATTTCTAGAACCTTCACCAAGTTGTTTAATTTGGCTGTGTATAGACATTTTGCAAAACAGTTTTACCAACCAGATCAAAGGGTTTGTGGGGGTTAGTTGCAGAGAAGTTTGGGGGAAAGTTCTCTTCCATGAGCTTTACGTCGGCCTCGTTATATCTCACCCCAAACTCAGACTCAAACCCCTCTGTAACAGCACTCAACTAGACCAGAAAGCCTAAGCACTTATCTCCCTTCATAGGCAGATCTGGAGACTGGAAATAGACGTCTTCTAGGGGGGTATTTGCTGTGCACTGCCAGCTCCTGCTGTACCCTCCTGAACCAGAAAGCCTAAGCACTTAGCTCCCTTCATAGGTAGATATAAAGGCTGGAATCAGACATCTTCTAGGAGGGTATTTGCTGCACACTGCCAGCTCCTGCTGTACCCTACTGAACCAGAAAGTCTGAGCACTTAGCACACTTAGCTCCATTCAAAGGCAGACATAAAACACTTATTCCAAGGCTGGAATTAGACATCTTATACTAGAAGGGTATTTGCTGCACACTGCCAGCTCCTGCTGTACCCTCCTGAACCAGAAAGCCTGAGCACTTAGCTCCCTTCGTAAGTAGATATAAAGGCTGGAATTAGGCATCTTCTAGGAGGGTATTTGCTGCACACTGCCAGCTCCTGCTGTACCCTCCTGAACCAGAAAGCCTCAGCACTTAGCTCCCTTCATATGTAGATATAAAGGCTGGAATTAGGCATCTTCTAGGATGCACACTGCCAGCTCCTGCTGGACCCTACTGAACCAGAAAGTCAAAACACTTAGCTCCTTTCAAAGGCAGACATAAAATACTTCTTCCAAGGCTGAAATTAGACATGCTCTAGAAGGAAACGTGCTGCTCATTGCCAGCTCCAGCCATACCCTACTGAACCAGAAAGCCTGAGCACTCAGCTCCATTCAAAGGCAGGCATAAAACACTTCTTCCAAGGTTGGAATTAGAGATGGAAGGATATTTGCTGCACACTGCCGGCTCCTGCTGGACCCTACTGAACCAGAAAGTCAAAGCACTTAGCTCCCTTCAAAGGCAGACATAAAACACTTATTCCAAGGCTGGAATTAGACATCTTATACTAGGAGGATATTTGCTGCACACCACCAGCTCTTGCTGTACCCTACTGAACCAGGAAGCCTAAGCACTTCACTCCCTTCAAAGGCAGAGATAAACCACTTGATTTACTTCTTCCAAAGCTGGAATTAGACCTCAAAGCAAAGCAGCACTGGGTTGGTTACACCCCTAAAAGAAAGGCAAACTGCTTTCACTTACCTGGCCAGGCTCAGCTCACCCAGAGCTTCCAAGGCAGAGCAGTTCCTTCCTGCTGGCTCGCTGGAGTCTCTACCTGAAGCTTCCACAGCACCCTGCTCAGCAGGACTAAGCAGGCACCACCTGTGCCAAAGGCTTTTAGCTGGGGCTACAGTCGCAGCTGCAAAGACTTTTGCTAATGGGACACAGCTGAGGGAAATGATTGAACAAGTAAATTAAGTATTGCCTACACCTCGTGGCCGTTGCAAGTCCCCTGCCCCCCGGGGCATGCTGTCAATTGAAGCAAGGGTAGGTCTGTCCTGACAGCTCCGCGTTCGGCAGCACCTTTGTCAGGGGAAAACCCTCGAGGTTTGCAGGCAACCTGCAGGGGCAGGTGATGGCCTCAGAGCCCTCACTCTAATGATTGGTAAAACAGCAGCTGAAGATGTGGCTTGGGTTTGCACTGTGCCTGTTCTCTGCCCATTAGCAAGTACTTAGATGGAATTAATTGGCTGCTGGGATCTCATTGCTGTCTGCAGCTACTTGAAGGGAGGCTGTAGCCAAGTGGCGTTGGGGTCCCCTGGCACAGCTTGAGACTGTCCCCTTCTTCTGGTGCTGGCTGCCTGGCAGCAGAGCCCAACCCCACCTGGCTACAGCCTCCCTGCAGGTAGATGTAGAGAACAAGGAGGTCACTCCTGAGCCCCTGCAGGCAGCTGCAGAGAACAAGGAGGTCACTACTGAGCCCATTCAGGTAGTTGTAGAGAACAAGGAGGCCACCCTGAGCCTTCTCTTCTCCAGGCTAAACCCTTTCATGGCTGCTTGACATAAACCCAGAAACAAACCAGGAGGCTTCCCTAGAAGAAGGCTGTCAGGAGTGGGCTGCCTTGGCTCTGGGGCCTTGTGAGTGGTGCTGCTGCTGCCCTAGGCTCTGAGTGCCACCACTGCTGCCATCGTCACTGCTGGCTCAGTCCTCTCCTTGCCAAGGTGAGGAGGAACCAGGCAGAGCCAGTGCCACGGTGCCACAAGGGCTGTGCCACAGCTCCAGACTTACCAGGAGCCTGCCCACAAGCCCCTAAGAGATGGCACAGAGAGGGGCACACAAAGCTTAAGCTAAGATTAAGTTGCCTGGGCAGAGGTTTAACTTAGCTTGTAGCTTCCCCATGCCAGGTGGGCAAAGGCCGTGCAGAGAGCCACCCAGCTGGGTGGGTGCTGCCCCTTGCAGGCTCCTGCAGCTAGAGCAAAGTTTGCTTTTGCTCTTTGCCTCACACCTCCTCTCTTCCATGAGTTAACCAAGGCTGAAGCAACACAGGATTTTATATATATATATATTCCAGGGGTTATTTACATAGCAAAGGGAAATAAATCTCAGGAGGAGGAATCTTATTGCAGATCTTGAACATCTTCGCAGCAGTGAAATGCATGGAGCTGAGCCAGCACAGACCAGCTGAGTTTCTGTCCCCTTCATGTTTAAGGATGGAGGTGAAGACCTGGCCCAGAGCTTTGTGACAAAGAAATGCTTTGTAATGCAAAGTGGAGAATGATCCCTACAGGGCTTTTGTTTACACAGCAGTTCAGAAGAAAGCTGCACCAGAGTGTGCCTTGAGAAACCTTCATTAGAACCACAGAATCAGCCAGGCTGGGAGAGAGCTCCAAGCTCAGCCAGCCCAACCTAGCACCCAGCCCTAGCCAAGCAACCAGACCATGGCACTGAGTACCCCCATCCAGGCTTGGCTTCAACACCTCCAGCCACGGCCACTCCACCACCTCCCTGGGCAGCCCATTCCAATGCCAATCACTCTCTCTGATGCTGGACTCAATCCCCTGCTCCAGATCCTCAGTGAAGACACTGAACAGGCCTGTGCCCAGCACTGATCCCTGGGGCACAGCACCAGTGCCAGCTGCCAGCTGGATGTGGCACCATTCCCCACCACTCTCTGGGCCCAGCACTCCAGACAGTTCTTGACCCATAGCAGAGTGAATCTGTCCAGGCCAGCAGCTGCCAGCTGTGCCAGGAGCTGCTTGTGGCAGGCAGTGCCAAAGGCTTTGCTGCACTCCAGGCAGACTCCATCCACAGCCTGCCCCACATGCACCAGGCAGGAACCTGATCATAGAAGCAGCTCAGGTTGGTCAGGCAGGACCTGCCCTTCCTAAACCCATGCTGGCTGGGCCAGAACTAGAGCAAGAGAAGGGAAAAAACACAAATAGGAAACAACCATTTGTGTCTAAAACCTCTTTGGCAATTTCCTCTCTCCCCCTGTTTGCAAACATGGGAACAGTTACCCACTCAGGAAGAGAATTTGGTTAAGGTTGGAAGCCTGCAGAATTCCCCTCTTGACTCATTCCACTTGAAGCAAAGATTTTTGTGTTAGTTCTTTGTTTGGTTGGGTTTGTTTTGCCTTGTAATCTAATGAAGGTTGAACCTGTACTAGTGGGAGGTGTCCCTGCCCATGGCAGAGGGTTGGAACTGGATCAGCTTTGAGGTCCCTTCCAACCTAAAGCATTCTGTATGGTTCTGCATAGGCAAAAGGAGTCACTGCTGTGTGAAGCTGACTCAAATGCTGAGCTCAGTCCCCCAAAGTGCAGGCTGCAGACTGTGCTGCTGGCAGGCTGGGCCCTGTGTGGCATTTACCTTCTATATGCAAGCCTTTGTTGCAGGAGTTGGGGCTGCTCAGTCTGGAGAGGAGAAGGCTCTGAGGTGCCTTTTCCTGTGCCCTGAGACCCTTACAGTCAAGAAGTTCTTCCTCATATTGAGGTGGAACTTCCTGTGCTGCAGTTCCCATCCATTGCCTCTTGCCCTATCCCAGGGCACAAGTGAGCAGAGGCTGGAGAGCCAATGGCATCCTGGGCTGGCTCAGGAGCAGTGTGGGCAGCAGGACAAGGGAGGTTCTTGTGCCCCTGTGCTCAGCACTGCTCAGGCCAGCCCTGGAGTGCTGTGTCCAGCTGTGGGCTCCTGAATTGCAGAGAGCTGCTGAGGTGCTGGAAGGTGTGGAGAGAAGGGCAGCAAGGCTGGGGAGGGGCCTGGAGCAGAGCCCTGTGAGGAGAGGCTGAGGGAGCTGGGGGTGTGCAGCCTGCAGCAGAGGAGGCTCAGGGCAGAGCTCATTGCTGCCTGCAGCTGCCTGCAGGGAGGCTGTGGCCAGGTGGGGTTGGGCTCTGCTGCCAGGCAGCCAGCAACAGCAGAAGGGGACAGAGTCCAAAGCTGTGGCAGGGCAGGTCTAGGCTGGATGTTGTGAGGAAGTTCCTGGCAGAGAGAGTGATTGGCATTGGAAAGGGCTGCCCAGGGAGGTGGTGGAGTGGCCGTGGCTGGAGGTGTTGCAGCCAAGCCTGGCTGGGGCACTTAGTGCCATGGTCTGGTTGGTTGGGCAGGGCTGGGTGCTAGGTTGGGCTGGCTGAGCTTGGAGCTCTCTGCCAACCTGCTTGAGTCTATGATTCTAAGATTCCTGATCCCCAGCACTCAGCTATTTATGAGCATTGCTCAGACCCCTCTCAGCCTTCTCCTCTCCACACTGACCAGCCCCAGGGCTCTCAGCCTCTCCTCATCAGACAGTCCTGCAGTCCCTTCGGCATCCTTGCAGCCCTCCCTTGGGCTCTCTCAAGATGATCCCTGTCCCTCTTGTTGTACAGCTGCTGCACATTGGGAAACTGCAAAATAAAGCAGGCCCAGAACCTGGATGGAGATCAAACACTTTTACTGCATGCAAACCCCAGCACTCTGTCCCCATTAAAATCCAGCAGGGGCAATAAATCAGAACTCTTGCAAACTGCTGTGTAAATTTACCCTGGGGGGAGCTGACCTCTTTTTATAGCCCTGAGGAAGGTTTCTCACCCAAACCTCTCACTTTAATGCTATTATTGCAACTGAAAAGGGAAACCAAACAACCTTTCCAGGTTGCCATGAGGTGAGTGCATTGCTTGATGTGGTGGGGGCACAGAATGCAGGGCAGCCCTGCCAAACCCAGATACCATTCAAAGCCCAAGCAGGTGATGACTCAGCAAGTTCTTGACTTGTTTGCTAGCCCCAGACTAGAGCAGCTCATCAAACTACTGCAGGGGCTTAAAATCAGAGCTGAAGCTCAAATATTTCACAGGAGATGTTTTGGGGAGTTTTGGAAACTCTTGGAATGGCTTCCAAAGTTGTCTTTGAAGCTGTGATCTCTTAGTTCAAGCAACACACTCCTGAGGTGCTCACTTCTAACCACAGAATCACAGAATCCAGCAGGTTGGAAGAGAGCTCCAGGCTCAACCAGCCCAACCTAGCACCCAGCCCTGCCCAACCAACCAGACCATGGCACTAAGTGCCCCAGCCAGGCTTGGCTGCAACACCTCCAGCCACGGCCACTCCACCACCTCCCTGGGCAGCCCATTCCAATGCCAATCACTCTCTCTGCCAGCAACTTCCTAACAACATCCAGCCTAGACCTGCCCTGGCACAGCTTCAGGCTGTGTCCCCTTCTTCTGTTGCTGGCTGCCTGGCAGCAGAGCCCAACCCCACCTGGCTACAGCCTCCCTGCAGGCAGCTGCAGAGAACAAGGAGGTCACTCCTGAGCCCCTGCAGGCAGCTGCAGAGAACAAGGAGGTCACTCCTGAGCCCCTGCAGGCAGCTGCAGAGAACAAGGAGGTCACTCCTGAGCCCCTGCAGGTAGATGTAGAGAACCACGAGGTCACTCCTGAGCCCATTCAGGTAGCTGTAGAGAACAAGGAGGTCACTCCTGAGCCCCTGCAGGTAGCTGTAGAGAACAAGGAGGCTACCCTGAGCCTTCTCTTCTCCAGGCTAAACCCTTTCATGGCTGCTTGACATAAACCCAGAAACAAACCAGGAGGCTTCCCGAGAAGAAGGCTGTCAGGAGTGGGCTGCCTTGGCTTTGGGGCCTTGTGAGTGGTGCTGCTGCTGCCCTAGGCTCTGAGTGCCACCACTGCTGCCATCGTCACTGCTGGCTCAGTCCTCTCCTTGCCAAGCCAAGGTGAGGAGGAACCAGGCAGAGCCAGTGCCACGGTGCCACAAGGGCTGTGCCACAGCTCCAGACTTACCAGGAGCCTGCCCACAAGCCCCTAAGAGATGGCACAGAGAGGGGCACACAAAGCTTAAGCTAAGATTAAGTTGCCTGGGCAGATGTTTAACTTAGCTTGTAGCTCCCTTCAGGTAGCTGCAGACACCAATGAGCTCTGCCCTGAGCCTCCTCTTCTGCAGCCTTTGTGTGTGCTGAAACTCTTGGACTGGCTTCAAAAGTTGCCTTTGAAACTACCATCTCTTAATTAAAACAACACCCTCCTGAGATGCTCACTTCAAATGGTGCCTCAGAGCACATTTTGGGGATTGCTTCAGTGCCTGGAGGTAGGAAAATTTCCTCACAATTAATTCTCATCTGTTGGGATGTCCAAACAATTTTACAGCCTCATGTTTCCTTCAGCAGACCTCACAAATACTCAAGTTTGGGGGGACACACACACATGACACAGTTTGTTCAATCTCTTCCAGATTTTTGGCTGCATGGCTGTATAAAAGCTGGGCTGACACTGACTGGAAGTTTGTGTTTGAAGGGCTGAGGCTGGTCAAGGCTTCAATAAAACCATGCAAAAGAGAAAGAGAATGAGGGAGGTTCTTCTGCCCCCTGCTCAGCCAGCCCAACCTAGCACCCAGCCCTGCCCAACCAACCAGACCATGGCACTAAGTGCCCCAGCCAGGCTTGGCTGCAACACCTCCAGCCACGGCCACTCCACCACCTCCCTGGGCAGCCCATTCCAATGCCAATCACTCTCTCTGCCAGGAACTTCCTAACAACATCCAGCCTGAACCTGCCCTGCCACAGCTTCAGCCTGGGTCCCCTTCTTCTGTCCCTGGCTGCCTGGCAGCAGAGCCCAACCCCACCTGGCTACAGCCTCCCTGCAGGCAGCTGCAGGCAGCAATGAGCTCTGCCCTGAGCCTCCTCTGCTGCAGGCTGCACACCCCCAGCTCCCTCAGCCTCTCCTCACAGGGCTCTGCTCCAGGCCCCTCCCCAGCCTTGCTGCCCTTCTCTCCACACCTTCCAGCACCTCAACAGCTCTCTGCAATTCAGGAGCCCACAACTGGACACAGCACTCCAGGGCTGGCCTGAGCAGTGCTGAGCACAGGGGTGGGCACAAGAACCTCCCTTGTCCTACTGCCCACACTGCTCCTGAGCCAGCCCAGGATGCCATTGGCTCTGCTGCCCACCTGGGCACACTGCTGCCTCCTCTTCAGCTGCTCTCTCCCACCACCCCCAGCTCCCTCTCTGCCTGGCTGCTCTCAGCCACTTTGTCCTGTCTTGGCAGCCCTGCCCGAGCTGGATTCCCAAAATGAAAGTTGAAGGATTTGGCAGAAGGCAAACTGCATTTTTCAACAGTTACTCTAAGTGTAAATGTTATTTTATCCACCCCCTTGAACTGTCTCATCCTGGCCAGCCACCAGGCAACCACACCCACGCTCCTGCTTCAACAGCTGCAGAGTGGGGTCAAGATCAACCATGGTCTGTGTAACCCAAACCCTGTTAGCAAAGTAATTCATTTGCAGAGAAATCATCCTTCTCAGGCAGCTCCAAGCAAAGGAGGAATGAAAGAAGAGCTCATGAGCTTCAGCTTTCCAGCTGAATGCAAATCACAGAATCACAGAGTCAAGCAGGTTGGAAGAGAGCTCCAAGCTCAGCTAGCCCAACCTAGCACCCAGCCCTGCCCAACCAACCAGACCATGGCACTAAGTGCCCCAGCCAGGCTTGGCTGCAACACCTCCAGCCACGGCCACTCCACCACCTCCCTGGGCAGCCCATTCCAATGCCAATCACTCTCTCTGCCAGCAACTTCCTCCTCACATCCAGCCTATAATTCCCCCAGTCTCACCCTTCTCTGCCTCAGCTCCAAACCATTGCCCCTTGGGCTGTCTCTAGAGCCCCTGATGCAAAGTCCCTCTGCAGCCTTCCTGCAGGCTGCCTTCAGCTCTTGGCAGGCAGCTCTGAGGTCCCCTTGGAGCTTTCTCTTCTCCAAGCTGCACACCCTCAGCTCCCTCAGCCTGTGCTCACAGCAGAGCTGCTCCAGCCCTGGCAGCATCTTTGTGGCCTCCTCTGGAGTCACTAAAACATCTCTGTGCCCTACTTCTGCTAGGGACACCAGCACTGGACACCATACTGGAGGTGACTCTTCTGCAGCTTGGCACAAGGTAACAGCTTGCTCCCAGTTCCTTCTTCCATGTCTCTGTGAGATCCTGGACCAGCATGAGAACTGCAGACCAAGTTTTGCTAACCAAACCTGCCTGCAAGGTTCAATATGTCTTTGAACAAAGCAAACAAAGGGACACCTCCTCATTGAGCACAAAGTTATCTTACACCTGCTGCAACAGCCACAAACACAAGAGAAGATGAATTGAATTCCATCCCAGAGACCTGAGGTCCCAAAATGACCTTCAAAGGGAACAAAATATTGTGCTGAAAGTGAAAAAGGCACTTTAATAGAAAGAATACTGAGAGGAATTTCCACATCACATCCTCAGTGGTTGGAGATAACCCTTCCTAATAGAAGCAAAGAATCATAGAATCAGTTAGGGCTGGAAAGGACCACAAGGAGCAGCCAGTCCCAACCCCCCTGCCATGCCCAGGGACACCCTACCCTAGAGCAGGCTGCACACAGCCTCAGCCAGCCTGGCCTCAAACACCTCCAGCCATGGGGCCTCAACCACCTCCCTGGGCAACCCATGCCAGCCTCTCACCACTCTCATGCTCAACAACTTCTTTCTCACATCCAGGCTGAATCTCCCCATTTCTAGCTTTGTTCCATTCCTTCCAGTGCTATCACTCCCTGACAGCCTCAGAAGTCCCTCCCCAGCTTTTTTGGAGCCCCCTTCAGATGCTGGAAGGCCACAAGCAGGTCCCCTGGGAGCCTCCTCTGCTCCAGCCTGCACAGCCCCAACTCCCTCAGTCTCTCCTCACAGCAGAGCAGCTCCAGCCCTCTGCTCATCCTCATGGCCCTGCTCTGGTCCTTCACAAGCAGAGTCTGAATGCTGCTGAAAGCCTTCCTGGATGTAACACTGAGTGGTGTTGCTCAGAGATTTGTTACCAGCTCCCAGGGGCAGAACCAAGAAGCTGAGCTGAAATCTGGGCTGCAGCAACCAAAAGGAGTGCTGAATGAAAAACAGGCAACCAAGCAGAAGAGAATTTGCCAGTAACTTGCTCTGCTCCTCTTCTCTTTCTCTCCATGGGACCTACCTCAGATGTCTACCAAGAGCCACTGTGGAGCAATCTGTGAGGAGCCTGTTCCCACCAGCAGCTTTCCTAGAATGATAGAATCACAGAGTCAGTCAGGGCTGGAAGGGACCACAAGGAGCAGCCAGTTCCAACCCCCTGCCATGCCCAGGGACACCCTACCCTAGAGCAGGCTGCCCACAGCCTCAGCCAACCTGGCCTCAAACACCTGCAGGGATGAGGCTTCCACCACCTCCCTGGGCAATCTCTTCCAGGCTCTCACCACTCTCCTGCTGAAAAACTTCTTCCTGACATCCAGGTTGAATCTCCCCATTTCTAGCTTGGTTCCATCCCCCCCAGTCCTAGCACTCCCTGACAGCCTAAAAAGTCCCTCCCCAGCTTTCTTGTAGATACTACAAGGCCACAAGAAGGTCACCTGGGAGCCTTCTCCTCTCCAGACTGCACAGCCCCAACTCCCTCAGTCTCTCCTCACAGCAGAGCAGCTCCAGTCCTCTGCTCATTCTCCTGGCCCTGCTCTGGACACCTTCCAGCCCCTCCACATCCCTCTTGTCCCAGGGGCTCCAGAACTGGACTCAGTACCCCAGGTGGGGTCTCAGCAGTGCAGAGCAGAGGGGCAGGATCACTTCCCTCGCCCTGCTGCCCACACTGCTCTTGAAGTTCTGTTGAACTCCTCCTGCCCCTCTTACTCTCCCAGCACTCTTGCCACCCACCAGCTGGGCATTACCTTATCCTTCACCAACATCTGTCTAGTTGTTTGAGGCTTGGGAAGCCAGGAGTGGTGCTCCCTGCCTTGTCCAGGGCATAGCCTCATTTGCTGAGTCTCAGGATAGAGTTAGCTGTTGTTAGCCACACTGCTGGCACTCATTGCTCCTCCAACATGCAAGCAGCAAAACCTCTCTATCTTTACACATGTGCCAAGCAAAGGGCATGTGAGATGTAGGGAGAAAAGGGAGGGGGGGAAGCATCAATGGTCTCTTTATCACTCATCTTCCAAAACACAGCACACCACAACAGAAGTGCAACTGTTCCCAGACCATAAAGGGGGCATTGATGGTGCTCCCAAATCCAAGCTGCCCTATTCTGGACATTCTCCCCTTCCTGAATCATCATGGAACTGTTTAAACTGCTTCAGTTCAGTTTGGCTGTCCTGGCAACTCAAATTGCCAGCAGAGCAAAGGAAATGCCATGCCAGCTTGAGCAGTCTCTATATGTAAGCAGAGGGTAGGTGAGAAGATATAAGATGGAGGGCAGGGCTTAAAAAAAGTGGCCACAAAGATGCTGGAGCAGCTCTGCTGTGAGCACAGGCTGAGGGAGCTGGGGGGGTGCAGCCTGCAGGGGAGAAGGCTCCAGGGGCACCTCAGAGCTGCCTGCCCAGAGCTGAAGGCAGCCTGCAGGAAGGCTGCAGAGGGACTTTGCATCAGGGGCTCTAGAGACAGCCCAAGGGGCAATGGTTTGGAGCTGAGGCAGAGCAGGCTGAGAGTGGAGCTGAGGAAGAAGCTGTTGAGTGTGAGGGTGCTGAGAGTGTGTCCCAGGCTGCCCAGGGAGGCTGTGGCTGCCTCCTGCCTGGGGTGTTGCAGGCCAGGCTGGATGAGGCCTTGAGCAGCTGAGTGAAGCTGAGAGGTGTCCCTGGGCATGGTGGGGAAGGTGGAGATGAGCTTTGAGCTCCCTTCCAGCCTGAGCCATACTAGGAGTCCCTTAAAATGCAAAGATTGGGTGAATACTGAAAGGTAAAGCTGCAAGCTGTTGGCCACAACAACCCCAAGCAGCACTGCAGGCTGGGGCCAGAGTGGCTGAGAGCAGCCAGGCAGAGAGGGAGCTGGGGGTGGTGGGAGAGAGGAGCTGAAGAGGAGGCAGCAGTGCCCAGGCGGGCAGCAGAGCCAATGGCATCCTGGGCTGGCTCAGGAGCAGTGTGGGCAGCAGCACAAGAGAGGTTTTTGTGCCCCTGTGCTCAGCACTGCTCAGGCCACCCCTGGAGTGCTGTGTCCACTCCTGGGCTCCTCCATTCAAGAGAGCTGTTGAGGTGCTGGAAGGTGTGGAGAGAAGGGCAGCAAGGCTGGGGAGGGGCCTGGAGCAGAGCCCTGTGAGGAGAGGCTGAGGGAGCTGGGGGTGTGCAGCCTGCAGCAGAGGAGGCTCAGGGCAGAGCTCATTGCTGCCTGCAGCTGCCTGCAGGGAGGCTGTAGCCAGGTGGGGTTGGGCTCTGCTGCCAGGCAGCCAGCAACAGAAGAAGGGGACAGAGTCTGAAGCTGTACCAGGGCAGGTCTAGGCTGGATGTTGTTAGGAAGTTGCTGGCAGAGAGAGTGATTGGCATTGGAATGGGCTGCCCAGGGAGGTGGTGGAGTGGCTGTGGCTGGAGGTGTTGCAGCCAAGGCTGGCTGGGGCACTTAGTGCCATGGTCTGGTTGGTTGGGCAGGGCTGGGTGCTAGGTTGGGCTGGCTGAGCTTGGAGCTCTCTTCCAGCCTGCTTGGTTCTATGCTTCTATGCATCACCAAAAGTGAAATACTGCAACTGACTTCAGAGCCTGGAAGCTGTCAATAAACTTCCACGTGGACAGATGGTCACAAGATGAGCACAACTCCTAAAGAGATGCAGAATATTCAGCATCAGTCCTTACTACTACTAAATTATGGTTGGGCTTTTGTCTCTTTTACCTCAGTAACCTCCAGAATACACTTCCACAGCCTCTCTTTTCATTTCACTCTCATGCATCAGCTTCCACTACCTGTACCAATTGGTGCTGCTGATGTTTCTTTCCAATGAATTCAATGAAGGAGAAAAAAAAACAACAAGCAAGGACAGATGTTTCTGATTTTCCTCTGTCTGGATGACAAGGCAGGAATGTGTTGTGGAATCTGGCACAGCCTGGTTCTTGAAGTGCAGTTACCACATGCCCTAATCACAAAACAGCAACACACAGCCTAAGGTTTCTGGAAGGAGTCTTGCTGCAATAAAAGGCATCACACAAAAATAAAGGTTTTGCATTCTATGAATTCTGCCCCAAATATAAACCACCAAAGCTTTCTGCTCTGCACTCTTTGAAGCTGGAAACCAATTCACAAAGCAGAATGTGGGGCAAAGAGCAAGGGAGGGTTCGGGGGGGGTGGGAGTTGCTTGTGCTTTACAGGAAAACACAGATCTGCCCAAAAATCAGTGCAAAGTGCTGAGCAAAAGGAGGAGTTTTGTTTCTTCTTTAAGTCATGCAGGACATCTTTTGCAATCTGGAAACAAACAAAATTATCTCCAGTGCACAAATTGTTTGGAGAAAATGTTCCTTGATTCATGATTCCAGGGGAGGATGAGCAGGGGGATCTGGTTTGATGTTCTTACAGACAGAGTTGGGGTTGTTCAGTCTGGAGAGGAGAAGGCTCTGAGGGTCGCAGGCTCACAGGATGTCAGGGGTTGGAAGGGACCCAAGGAGATCATCCAGTCCAACCTCTCTGCCAGAGCAGGACCACACAATCCAGCTCAGGGCACACAGGAACACATCCAGACAGGCCTGGAAAGGCTCCAGAGAAGGAGACTCCACAGCCTCTCTGGGCAGCCTGTGCCAGGCTCTGGGACCCTTCCAGGCAAGAAGATGCCCCTTGTGCTGAGCTGGAACCTCCTGTGCTGCAGCTTCCATCCACTCCTGCTTGTGCTACCCCAGGGAGCAGTGAGCAGAGCCTGTCCTCCCCTCCTGACCCCCAGCCCTCAGAGATTTACAAACCTTGATTAGATTTCCTCTCAGTCTTCTCTTCTCCAGACCAAGCAGCCCCAGGTCCCTCAGCCTCTCCTCACCAGGCAGTGCTGCAGTCCCCTCATCATCCTCATGGGCCTCCCTTGAACTCTCTCCAGCAGGTCCCTGTCCCTCTTCAACTGGGGAGCCCAAAACTCAACACAGTGTTCAAGATGAGGTCTCACCAGGGTAGAAGGGAAGGAGAACCTCCCTGGATCTGCTGGACACACTCTTCTGGACACACTGCAGGATCCCATTGTCTCTTTTGGCCCCCAGAGCACATTGCTGTGCCATGGATGCTCTCCCCCAGCACTCCCAGGTCACTCTCCCCAGGGCTGCTCTCCAGAGTCACCTCCCAGCCTGTCCTGCTGCAGTTTATTGTCCCTCCCCAGGTGCAGGACTCTGCACTTGTCCTTGTTGAACCTCCTCTGGTTCCTCTGTGCCCAGCTCTGCCTGCCCAGGTCTCTCTGGATGGCAGCACAGCCTGCAGCTACACCAGCCAAGCCTCCCAGCTTTTTTGGGATTCTGGGACCCTGGGATTTTGGGATTTGGGGATTCTGAGATTCTGTGATTTTGGGATTTTGGTAGTCTGAGACTCTGGAATTTTTGGATTCTGGGATTTTGTGATTTTGGGATTCTGTGGTTCTGATTCTGGGCTTTTGGGATTCTGGGACTCTGTGATTTTGGGATTCTGTGATGCTGGGATTTGGGGATTCTGTGATGCTGGGATTTGGGGATTCTGGGATTTGGGAAGAAATTACCAAATGGTAAAAAAAAAAAATCCATCTTCAGAGAACCATCAGAGACACACTTGGTGCACACAGCAAAACAACAGTGGGGGGAAACAAGAGAAGTCACCTGCAGGACACTGACTTGTGTTCATGGGAAGCCAGTGATGACTTCTCTCCACGTTCTGATGATGACAGGCAGCCACATGCAACAGGCTCTTAAGTCTCATATCTGCTCTAGGCTTTGTGTGCACCCCTGGAAAAAGGATTGTCACCACATCTGCTGACCCACCAGTCATAGAATCAAGCAGGTTAGAAGAGAGCTCCAAGCTCAGCCAGCCCAACCTAGCACCCAGCCCTGCCCAACCAACCAGTCCATGGCACTAAGTGCCCCAGCCAGGCTTGGCTGCAACACCTCCAGCCACAGCCACTCCACCACCTCCCTGGGCAGCCCATTCCAATGCCAATCACTCTCTCTGCCAGGAACTTCCTAACAACATCCAGCCTAGACCTGCCCTGCCACAGCCTCAGGCTGTGTCCCCTTCTTCTGTTGCTGGCTGCCTCTTTTGTCAGGGCACTTACAAGTGTATGCTAAAGTACCAAGCAGTATTCTTACAGCAGCTCTGTGCAGCACTGCCTGCTGAGGAGAGGCTGAGGGCCCTGGGGCTGTTTGGTCTGGAGAAGAGAAGACTGAGAGGAAATCTAACCAATGTCTATAAATCTCTGAGGGCTGGGGGTCAGGAGGGGGGGGACAGACTCTGCTCACTGCTCCCTGGGACAGGGCAAGCAGCAGTGGATGGAAGCTGCAGCACAGGAGGTTCCAGCTCAACACAAGGGGCAACTTCTTGACTGGAAGGGTCCCAGAGCCCTGGCACAGGCTGCCCAGAGAGGCTGTGGAGTCTCCTTCTGTGGAGCCTTTCCAGGCCTGTCTGGATGTGTTCCTGTGTGCCCTGAGCTGGATTGGATGGCCCTGCTCTGGCAGGGGGCTTGGACCTGATGATCTCTTTGGATCCCTTCCCACATCCTGTGATCCTGTGAACACTTCTATCCCTCAGCACAGCTCACCCCAACTTCCCAGTCCCTCTACAAGAAGCCTGTTCAGCTACAGTCAGCAGCTGCTCAGTCACCCTCTTTTCTAATGACTGCAGAGGATCCAAGCTTTGCCCCAACAACCCCACAGGGAAATGCCAACGTTATTCAAATCCTGATGAGCTACCCGGTGCCCAGCACTGGTGCATGAAGAAACAGCCTGGGGTTGGTCTCTAAACAAAAGTTGCCTGCCCTGCTCCCCACTATTGTCTCATCACCACGCCCCAAACATTCCCCCTCCTTACTCTTTTCCAACACAAAGACCTTTTCTCTGTTCCAGAGATGAAAACTGGTAGCTTTTACCTGCTGATTGATAGCTTTTAGCTGACGCTTTGGCCTCCTCTTCAGTGCCTGGCAGCAGTGCCTCTTCTTTTCCAGCCTCTTTATGTTGTCCCAGCCCTTCACCAGCCTCATCCCCAGCTTCTGAAAGCAACAGAAGGCACAGGGAGGCTGCAGCTCAGCATCTCCCAGAAAGAAAACAAAGCTCCTGCTGCAGGCACAGCTTTGTTCAGTGCCTAAATTTAGCCAGGATGAATCTGGGATTAGACCATCAGAGCAGAGCATAAAACCTCAAGTGTTAGGCTGGAACCTTAAGGCCATCTCTTAGACTGCACTGCACTGCAGGTGGCTGCCAGCCAGGGGTCCAAGGGGGCCAAGCTGGAATTGAAGTTGGGAGAAGAGCAGTGTTAAGACCAGCGGAGAGCAAACCTTGGCAAAGGGTGCTTAGGTTACAGCACTGAGCTTAGCTGCATCACCGAGCTGAGCTGCATCACCAAGTTTAGCTGCATCACCGAGCTTAGCCGCATCACCGAGCTTAGCCG
Source organism: Pogoniulus pusillus (assembly GCF_015220805.1). NCBI lineage: Eukaryota > Metazoa > Chordata > Aves > Piciformes > Lybiidae > Pogoniulus > Pogoniulus pusillus. Next base: position 38,854,790 of record NC_087272.1, read on the forward strand.
CATCACCGAGCTGAGCTGCATCACCGAGCTGAGCTACATCACCGAGTTTAGCTGCATCACCGAGCTTAGCCGCATCACCGAGCTGAGCTGCATCACCGAGCTTAGCCGCATCACCGAGCTTAGCTACATCACCGAGCTTAGCCGCATCACCGAGCTTAGCCGCATCACCGAGCTTAGCCGCATCACCGAGCTGAGCCGCATCACCGAGCTGAGCTGCATCACCGAGCTTAGCCGCATCACCGAGCTTAGCCGCATCACCGAGTTTAGCTGCATCACCGAGCTGAGCTGCATCACCGAGCTTAGCCGCATCACCGAGCTTAGCCGCATCACCGAGCTGAGCCGCATCACCGAGCTTAGCCGCATCACCGAGCTGAGCTGCATCACCGAGCTGAGCCGCATCACCGAGTTTAGCTGCATCACCGAGCTGAGCTGCATCACCGAGCTTAGCTGCATCACCGAGCTTAGCTGCATCACCGAGCTTAGCTGCATCACCGAGCTTAGCCGCATCACCGAGCTTAGCCGCATCACCGAGCTTAGCCACATCACCGAGCTGAGCTGCATCACCGAGCTGAGCTGCATCACCGAGCTTAGCCGCATCACCGAGCTGAGCCGCATCACCGAGTTTAGCTGCATCACCGAGCTGAGCTGCATCACCGAGCTTAGCTGCATCACCGAGCTTAGCCGCATCACCGAGCTTAGCCGCATCACCGAGCTTAGCTACATCACCGAGCTTAGCCGCATCACCGAGTTTAGCCGCATCACCGAGCTTAGCCGCATCACCGAGCTTAGCTGCATCACCGAGCTTAGCTGCATCACCGAGCTTAGCTACATCACCAAGTTTAGCCGCATCACCGAGCTTAGCTACATCACCGAGCTTAGCCGCATCACCGAGCTTAGCTGCATCACCGAGCTTAGCTACATCACCACTTCCACTCTGCTTTTTAAGTGCTGATTGGGTTTGTTCAGGATCTTTATTCAGCACCAGCATTATTACTCATGACTATTATCAGCAGCAGCATTAGCATGATTTATTTATTACCTGTTTTTAATTTAAACATATTTTAATTGTTATTTTACTCCTATTTGTAGGTTTTTATTTTACTTCTATTTTTACTCTTAATTTTATTTTCACTTTTACTTTTATTTGCTTTTTTTGCTTTCTTTTTCTTATTTTTACTTTTATTTTTAAATTTTATTTTTGCTTTTAACTTTTCTTTTTACTTTTTATTCTTATTTTTACTTTGATTTTTAGTTTTATTTGGACTTTATTTTTTACTTTAATTTTTTACGTCAATTTTTTTGGGGGGTTTAATTTTTGGGTTTATTTTTCGTTTTAATTTTACTTTTTATTTTATGTTTAACTTTTATTTTTATTTTTACTTTCATTTTAATATTTCATTTTTATTTTTACTTTTTTTTAACTTTGATTTTAATTTTTTCATTTTTATTTTTACGTTTACTTTAATTTTTATTTGAATTAATTTTATTTTTAATTTTTACTTTTATTTTTATCTTTACTTTTATTTTAATTTTAATTTTAATTATTTAATTTTTATTTTAAATTGATTTTTAGGGTTTTTTACTTTAATTTTTATTTTTGCTTTTTTTTTACTTTAATTTTTATTTTTATTTTAGTTTTATTTAATTTTTTTTTAATTTTTAATTTTAAATTTTGCTTTTATTTTTACTTTAAGTTTTCTTTTTATTTTAGTTTTATTTCTTTTCTTAGTTTTTATTTTTACTTTTAAATTTTGCTTTTGTATTTAGTTTTAATTTTTTATTTTTACTTTAATTGTAATTTTTCATTTTTATTTTGACTTTTTTTTAACTCTGATATTAACTTCATTTTCATTTTTATTTTTACTTTTACTTTAATTTTTATTTTAATTATTTTTTTTACTTTTTTTTATCTTTACTTTTATTTTAATTTTAATTATTTAATTTTTATTTTAATTTTTTTTACTTTAATTTTTATTTTTGCTTTTATTTTTACTTTTATTTTTTTATTTTTATTTATTTTTATTTTTTGTTTTTTTATTTTTAATTTTAAATTTAGCTTTTATTTTTACTTTAATTTTTCTTTTTATTTTAGTTTCATTTCTTTTTCAGTTTTTATTTTTACTTTACTTTTAAATTTTGCTTTTATTTTTAGTTTTAATTTTTTAATTTTTACTTTAATTTTAAATTTTGCTTTTCTTTTTACTTTAATTTTTCTTTTTATTTTAGTTTTATTTCTTTTTTTAGTTTTTATTTTCACTTTACTTTTAAATTTTGCTTTTCTTTTTAGTTTTAATTTTTTATTTTTACTTTCATTTTAATTTTTTCTTTTTTTATTTTTACTTTAATTTTAATTTTTGCTTTTTTATTTTTACTTTTTTTTGTTTTTATTTTAGTTTTTTTAACTTTTTATTTTACTTTTAACTTTTAGGTTTATTTTTACTTTAACTTTTGTTTTTTTATTTTTTATTCTACTTTTAATTTTATTTTTTACTTTTACTTTTACTCTTTTTTTGCTTTTATTTTTACTTTATTTTTATTACTTTAATTTTATTTCTCATTTTTATTTTTAATTTTTGTTTTTCATTTTTATTTTTACTCTTTTTTTGCTTTTATTTTTACTTTATTTTTATTACTTTAATTTTATTTTTCATTTTTTATTTTAAATTTTTGTTTTTCATTTTTATTTTTACTTTATTTTCACTATTTTTAGGGAGGGCATTCTTAGCATTAAGTCTCCCCAAACTGCTGGAGCTGTCTATGTGCACACACAGGAGCCTGCCCCCAGCACCACATCCCCTCACCGCCCCCCCCGCCCATGCTCCCGTAGGAGGTGAGGTCCCGCCGCAGGCTGCCGTGGCATGACACAGCGCACACGGAGCCTGCGCTTGCCTCTTGCCTCTGCTGAATGCAGTCTGTTAGCCGCTGGACAGGTAGGCAGCCCATAATGAGTCCTCACTCGCGGTGCTTGTGCCCAGCCAGCCTGACTGCGCCGCGCTGAGCACATCCCTAGCTAAACGCTGCCTAACTAGAGTCAGACAGCAGAGGTGGGAAGAGACTGCGGCACAACCTCACCAGCGCCCTGCTGGAGCAGGTCCTGCCTTCCCGGGGGAGGTGCTGAGGCTTTCCCTGCTCGCCTGCGAAGGAGCAGTCCTTGGCTCTTCCTGCGCTCCTGCTCCTCAGGAGTTTTGGATGCCTCTTTCCATGAGCATTATTCTCTGGGTGCCTTCACCTCCAGCACTTCGTGTCTCATGGCTTCACAGAGGCAACCACAGAGTGTCAGGGGCTGGGAGGGACCTCCAAGGCTCAGCCACTCCAAACCCACTGCCACAGCAGCAGCACCCAGAGCAGATCACACAGGAACACATCCAGGTGGGTTTGAATATCTCCAGAGAGGGAGACTCCACAGCCCCCCTGGGCAGCCTGTGCCAGGGCTCTGCCACCCTCACAGGGGAAAAATTCCTCCTCCTGTTTCCATGAAGCTTCCTCTGCCTCAGCTGCCACCCAGTGCCCCTTGTGCTGTCCCTGGGCATCACCCAGCAGAGCCTGGCTCCAGCTCCTGCCACTCACCTGCACACATTGAGAACCAATGCTGAGGTCACCTCTGTCTCCTCCTGTCCCAGCAGCACAGCCCCAGCTGCCTCTCGCCCCCACCTGCTCACTGTTTCTCTGAGCACACTGACTTGCACCTGTCCTTCAAACCTCCTGCAGAGACTCCTGACCCCTCTTGTAGCCCAGGGCAGGTCCCTTCTTGGGGGGGTACCAATCTGTAAGGCTGCTGCCTAGGGCAGGGGGCTTGACCCCCCTACCATAGACAGCCACAGGGTTCACTGCAGAGCCTCCAGCCCAGATTTGGCTCCCTTCCCTCTTCTTCCTGCCTGCACCACCCAAGTCCACCCATCTAAATCACCTTCCACTGGTTTGCTCATTTCCTTCTGCTCTGCAGCCATTCACAGAAGCAAAGGACCATGAAATGCCAAAGGATTGATCTCCTCCTGTTTCTTCTCACCCATCCTAAGCTATTTTGATTCTCCCCCTCTGCTCTGGGGACACCCCACCTGGAGTACTCCAGCTCTGGAGCCCCTGGGACAAGAGGGCTGTGGAGATGCTGGAGAGTGTCCAGAGCAGGGCCAGGAAGATGCTCAGAGGCTGCAGCAGCTCTGCTGTGAGCACAGCCTGAAAGAGTTGGGGCTGTGCAGGCTGGAGCAGAGGAGGCTCCCAGGGGACCTTCTTGTGGCCTTCCAGGGTCTGAAGGGGGCTCCAAAAAAGCTGGGGAGGGACTTTTGAGGGTGTGAGGGAGTGGCAGGAGTGGGGGGAATGGAGCAAAGGTGGAGGTGGGGAGAGTGAGGCTGGAGGTGAGGAGGAAGTTGTTGAGCAGGAGAGTGGTGAGAGCCTGGCAGGGGTTGCCCAGGGAGGTGGTTGAGGCCCCATGGCTGGAGGTGTTTGAGGCCAGGCTGGCTGAGGCTGTGTGCAGCCTGCTCTAGGGTAGGGTGTCCCTGGGCATGGCAGGGGGCTGGAACTGGCTGATCCTTGTGGTCCCTTCCAACCCTGCCTGATTCTGAGTCTGATTCTGATTTTGGTGCTGTTTACTTTGGGCTCCTGAAACATTTGTGCCTTGAGGATTGTGTTCAGTTTTGGGCACCACAATACAAGAGAGATGTGGAGGTGCCTGAGAGGGTGCCGAGGGGGGCAACAATGCTGGGGAAGGGCCTGGGGAGTAAATCTTATGAGGAGCAACTGAGGAAGCTGAGGATGGTTACTGTCAATCAGAGGAGGCTGAGGGCAGAGCTCATTGCTGCCTACAACTACCTGAAGGGACACTGTGGAGAGGCTGCTGCTGGGCTCTGCTCACAGGGAACTGAAGACAGAACAGGCAGGAATGGCCTCAAGCTGAGGCTGGGGAGGTTCAGAGTGGACATTAGGGAAAAGTATTTTGGGGAGAGAGTGGTCAGGGACTGGAATGAGCTGCCCAGGGAGGTGGTGGAGTCACCCAGCCTGGCTGTGTTTCAGGGTGGTTTGGATGTGGTGCTTGGGGCTATGGTTTAAGGTGAATGTTGTAGAGCAGAGTTCTAGGTTGGGCTTGTTGATCCTGAGGGGCTTTGCCAGCCTGGATGCTTCTGTGCTTCAGAAAGGAAGCCTCCTGAGTTTGGCTTTCAGGTTCCTGCAGTGAGGGGAAGCTACCAAGCAGCTCAGCAGCTACGAAACGTCTCAGACCCAATATGCAAACTGAACGAACGTTCCTGAGCTTCTGGCACTTGCAGCAGCTCTAACCTGAAACCATCACTCTTATTAGAGCCCTGCCAGGAGTATTTCCAGGTTTTGACTGAGCAATCCACCTGGAAAAGATGAAAGAAACCAAGCTGAATTCTCCCAGACACTAACTCTGGTGCTGTGCTGCTCCTGCATGCTGAGAACACAGACATTATCCTCTGACTCAGGGCTGCACTCACCACATGTGGAACTCCTTAACTTCCCAGGCTCTCAAGGAGGTTGACATGGTTTATACTTCTGCAAAGTTCCCTTAAATGCCACAGGTTTACATTTCTTTGTGTTTCTGAAGAAAACATAGAGAGCAGAGAATCACAGAAGCACAGAAGGACAGAAGGTTGAGGGTTGGAAGGGGCCTTGAAAGATCACCTAGACCAAACCCCCTGCCAGAGCAGGATCACACAGCCCTGAGAGGAGAGGCTGAGGGAGCTGGGGGGGTGCAGCCTGCAGCAGAGGAGGCTCAGGGCAGAGCTCATTGCTGCCTGCAGCTGCCTGCAGGGAGGCTGTAGCCAGGTGGGGTTGGGCTCTGCTGCCAGGCAGCCAGCATCAGAAGAAGGGGACAGAGCCTCAAGCTGTGGCAGGGCAGGTCTAGGCTGGATGTTGTTAGGAAGCTCCTGGCAGAGAGAGTGATTGGCATTGGAATGGGCATGGCAGGGAGGTGGTGGAGTGGCCGTGGCTGGAGGTGTTGCAGCCAAGCCTGGCTGGGGCACTTAGTGCCATGGTCTGGTTGGCTGGGCAGGGCTGGGTGCTAGGTTGGGCTGGCTGAGCTTGGAGCTCTCTTCCAGCCTGCTTGAGTCTATGATTCTGTGATCTGCTGTTCTCCAGCTGCAGCTCTATCATAGGATCATAGAATCAGTCAAGGTTGGAAGAGACTCCAAGGCTCATCCAGTGACTTCACCTCTCTCCTGGGCTGTAGGGCTGTTTATTCAAGGCAGTAGGTTTGTGTCTGCTTCTTCTGCTGCAACATCACTCTGCTGACTCACAGACAGCTTGGGACACTCTGCCACCTCCAGAGCCTGCTGCTGTGCACACATCGCCTACACGGCTGCCCCTCAGCCCAGGGCACAGCCTCCACTGCCTGCTGGAGTGGGCAAACCCCTTCTCATCATCATCATCATCATGATGCTAAGTGAGCAAGTCTTGGGCATTTCTGACAGGCTACTTCAGTGCACTTCATTATGCTAATTTTAAGAAAGATGAATAAATGCCAGCAGATGGCAGGGCCCTGGCACGCTGCAAAGCCACCAACATCTCCATCTCCCCCTGCCTGCTTTGTAGGGAGAGAGGAATATTGAGCCAGTTGGGTGGGCTGCTGCAGAGCAGAGGGACAACCCCCAGGTGAGGGAGCAGTGCAGAGGGTGGCTCATCAGCTCTCATCTCCCCTTCTTTCCTGATCCCTGAGGGGAGATTTGGCTCAAGCTTGCCTGCAGCAAGGCTGCATAAACAGAAAGGCCATTTCTAGCTTCACCATCTTTGCAAACAAGCTTTCCTCTGTGGCTGTCTCTGCTCATCTGGAAGCAATCTGAGGCCATGATGAAATACATGCCCTACACACGGGGAGGTGGGAATTTAGCTCGGAGGTTCTTACACACACACACAGAGCAGCCGTGAGAGCCTCTGCTTGGGGTCAGGCTGGTCCTGACCCCACGGTGCAAGGAGGGCAGCAGCAGCACAGCCACCTCCCTGGACTTGCCAGCCTGCCCAGCCCTGCAGGGATAAGATCCAGGCAGGAATAAGCCTCCTTTCTCAGAGCAGGGTTGCTTAAACAAGGAGCAGAGAGGATGGGGCTTTCTGTTCTGCTTTGCTACATCCTTGATCAATGGGTGGGAGATGCTCAGGCAGTAAATCCAGCTCAGTCACCTATTTATTTGCCGTGCACTGCAGCAGGAGCTGAGGCTGCTGAACAAACATCTGACAGCCTCAGCGGGGCTGCTTTTCCAAATGCTTCTCTTTTCCTTCTCCTGTGATCTATGCAAAGAGGAGTGTCTGTAAACAAATTGCAAGACCTATTTGTACTGCAGCTCCAGGCATCTAGAGAGTAGCACCTCAGAGGCTTTTGATGGAGGTAGTAAACTGAGCTGGAAATTCATCTGCCAGGAAATAAAAGCTCAAATTGTTTTGTTTTGTTCTCTAAAACCCAGCAGATAACACTGACAGGCTGGGATGAGTAAGAGCAGGGAATCCAGAGGAAGAGGTTGGGATGCAGCAGGCTGTGTGCCACAGAAAAACTCTGTCAGCTGAGAGAGCTTCATATTTATGGAGCAAAACCAGCCACAGAGTAGCTCAGGCACAAGAGGACAGAAGTGGAGCAGAGTGACTAAAATCCCCAGTAGGATCTCATGTGCAGCAAGGGAAAAATGTCATGGTGAGCAATACAGAGGAGAGGAGAGGGAAAGGAAAAGAAATGACAAGAAAGGAAAATAGAGGAAAGGAAAGGAAAGGAAAGGAAAGGAAAGGAAAGGAAAGGAAAGGAAAGGAAAGGAAAGGAAAGGAAAGGAAAGGAAAGGAAAGGAAAGGAAAGGAAAGGAAAGGAAAGAGAAAAGAAAAGAAAAGGAAAAGAAAAGAAAAGAAAAGAAAAGAAAAGAAAAGAAAAGAAAAGAAAAGAAAAGAAAAGAAAAGAAAAGAAAAGAAAAGAAAAGAAAAGAAAAGAAAAGAAAAGAAAAGAAAAGAAAAGAAAAGAAAAGAAAAGAAAAGAAAAGAGGAAAGAAAATAAAAAGGAAAGGAAAGGAAAGGAAAGGAAAGGAAAGGAAAGGAAAGGAAAGGAAAGGAAAGGAAAGGAAAGGAAAGGAAAGGAAAGGAAAGGAAAGGAAAGGAAAGGAAAGGAAAGGAAAGGAAAGAAAAGAGAAAAGAAAAGAAAAGAAAAGAAAAGAAAAGAAAAGAAAAGAAAAGAAAAGAAAAGAAAAGAAAAGAAAAGAAAAGAAAAGAAAAGAAAAGAAAAGAAAAGAAAAGAAAAGAAAAGAAAAGAAAAGAAAAGAAAAGAGAAAAGAAAAGAGAAGAAAAGAAAAGAAAAGAAAAGAAAAGAAAAGAAAAGAAAAGAAAAGAAAAGAAAAGAAAAGAAAAGAAAAGAAAAGAAAAGAAAAGAAAAGAGGAAAGAAAATAAAAAGGAAAGGAAAGGAAAGGAAAAAAGAAATAAGGAAAGGAAAGGAAAGGAAAGGAAAGGAAAGGAAAGGAAAGGAAAGGAAAAAAAGAAATAAGGAAAGGAAAGGAAAGGAAAGGAAAGGAAAGGAAAGGAAAGGAAAGTAAAGGAAAGGAAAGGAAAGGAAAGGAAAGGAAAGGAAAGGAAAGGAAAGGAAAGGAAAGGAAAAAAGAAATAAGGAAAGGAAAGGAAAAAAGAAATAAGGAAAGGAAAGGAAAGGAAAGGAAAGGAAAGGAAAGGAAAGGAAAGGAAAGGAAAGGAAAGGAAAGGAAAGGAAAGGAAAGGAAAGGAAAGGAAAGGAAAGGAAAGGAAAGGAGAAAAGAAAAAAGGAAAGGAAAGGAAAAAAGAAAACGAAAGAAAAAAGAGAAAAGGAAAGGAAAGAAAAGAGAAAATAAAAGAGAAAAGAAAAGAGGAAAGGAAAGAGGAAAGGAAAGAGGAAAGGAAAGAGGAAAGGAAAGAGGAAAGGAAAGAGGAAAGGAAAGAAAAAGAAAAGCAAAGAAAGAAAGGGGGAGAAAAGAAAGAAGAAAAGAAAAGGAGAGAAAAGAAGGGGGGAAAGGAAAGAAAAGAAAAAAGAAAGGGAAAGGAAAAGAAAGAGAAAAGGAAAGAAGAAAAGAGGAGAGGAAAGAAAGAGAAAAGAAAAAAGTAAAAAGGAAAGGAAAAAATAAAAGGAAAGAAAGAAAATGAGAGAAAATAAAAAAAGAAAAGGAAAGAAAAGAAAAAAGAAAATAAGATAAAAGAAAAATTAAAATAAAAGGAAAGAAAAGGAAAGAAAATGAAAAGGAAAGAAAAGGAAAGAAAAATAAAAGGAAAGAAAGAAAGAAAAGGAGGAAAAGAAAGAAAAAAGAAAAGAAAAATAAAGGAAATAAAGAAAAGGAGAGAAAAGAAAAAAAGAAGAGAAAGGGAGAGAAAAGAAAAATTAAGAGAAGAGAAAAGGAGAGAAAAGCAAAAAGAAGAGAGCAGACTACTGAAAGCCTTGACCCCAGAGGCATTACTTTTTGGATGAGTGGGGGGGGAGGTCAGCACTATCCCCACAGTTTGTTCTGGAAGGAGCCACGATGAGATCCACTCACACAGACCTCTACCACACGTGTGTGAACTTCAGGCTTTTTACCATCACTCTAAGCAAGCCAAAGAGGCTGGAATCAGTGGAATTAAAACTGGAAACAGGTCCCCCTGCAGCAGTGCAGTTGTTAAGGCCTCTGGAAGGGGCTACAAAAACATTGGAATACTGGGGGGGAAAAAAAAACCCCAAACCAGCCCAAATGCAGCAATAATTTATCCCAACAACACAAACTTCAGCTAAAGACTTCCTATGAAGTGCATGCAACCAAGAGCAACGGGGGAGGGAAAGACCACAGCACCTGGATAGCTGGGATTAGACATAATGAGAAGGGGGAAAAAAACAGGCATGAAATGTTAGCACAGAGCAGCTCCCTGAGCCCCCTGCTTGTGCAATCCATTTCCAACCCCAAACGGCTTCTTCGGCGGTGCAGCCTCTGGAGGAAGCAGCAGTTCAGCAGGCTGCCTTGCAACACCGACTCCAGGAAGCCATCAATCAGCCCCGGCAGAGTCCAGGCTGAGGTTCTGCCCAGATGGGAGGTTATCAGCAGAAAATAAGGTTCCTGCTGAAAGAAAAACCATAGCCAAAGTGGGACTAAAAAAGGATGCTCAGATACCCGCTCCGACTGCAGCCTTGTTGTGATCGGCAGAGAGGCTGAGGGAGCTGGGATTGGTTAGCCTGGAGAAGAGGAGGCTCAGGGGTGACCTTATTGCTGTCTGCAACTACCTGAGGAGAGGTTGTGGCCAGGAGGAGGTTGCTCTCTTCTCTCAGGTGGCCAGCACCAGAACGAGAGGACACAGCCTCAGGCTGTGCCAGGGGAGATTTAGGCTGGAGGTGAGGAGAAAGTTCTTCCCTGAGAGAGTCATTGGACACTGGAATGGGCTGCCCGGGGAGGTGGTGGAGTCGCCGTCCCTGGAGCTGTTCAAGGCAGGACTGGACGTGGCACTTGGTGCCATGGTCTGGCCTTGAGCTCTGTGCTAAAGGGTTGGACTTGGTGATCTGTGAGGTCTCTTCCAACCCTGATGATACTGTGTGATACTGTGAACTCAACCCCCGCCCTGGATGCTCATAACCTTCCTCTGCAGGTCCTGTGGAGACACAACAGTGGTGGTGGTTGTATTTCAGCCTGGCAAGATGACACAGCAGGCAGAAATCAGCAAGCTCTGACATGACCCAGGCAGCTGTGACTGGAAATGAGATGACTAAGCCCCGAGTCATAGGCAAAGCCACATGGGGTCAGGGCGAGCAGCTCTGCTATGAGAGTTGGGGCTCTGCAGCATGAAGAGAAGGCTTCCAGGAGAGCTTGGAGTGGCCTTCCAGTAGCTGATGTGGGCTACAGGAAGGCTGGGGAGGGACTATTGACAAGGTCTGGTAATGACAGGAGGAAGAGGAATGGATTTGAAGTGGCAGAGGGGAGATTGAAAGTGGATGTTAGGAAGAAGTTGTTTGCAGTGAGGGTGGTGAGACACTGGCACAGGTTGCCCAGGGAGGTTGTGGAGGACAGAAGCACCCAATGAGATTTCTGATCACATTGGGGGATTCTGTGCTCCACAACCTCCCTGGAGGTGTTTTAGGCCAGGTTGGATGAGGTTCTAGTGAGAGATGTCCCTGCCTATGGCAGAGGTTGGAACTGGCTGAGCTTTGAGGTCCCTTCCAACCTAAACCATTCTATGATTCTGTGATTCTCCTGTGCTCAGTGAAGTGCAGTAGGTGGGGAGGGACTCTTGACAAGGTCTTGTCATGACAGGATGAGGAGGAATGGGTTTGAACTGGCAGAGGGGAGATTGAAACTGGATGTTAGGAAGAAATTGTTTGCAGTGAGGGTGGTGAGACACTGGCACAGGTTGCCCAGGGAGGCTGTGGAGCACAGAATCACCCAATGTGATCTCAGCCTCAGCTCCAAACCATTGCCCCTTGGGCTGTCTCTAGAGCCCCTGATGCAAAGTCCCTCTGCAGCCTTCCTGCAGGCTGCCTTCAGCTCTGGGCAGGCAGCTCTGAGGTGCCCCTGGAGCCTTCTCCCCTGCAGGCTGCACCCCCCCAGCTCCCTGAGGCTGTGCTCACAGCAGAGCTGCTCCAGCCCTTGCAGCATCTTTGTGGCCTCCTCTGGCCTCCCTCCAACAGCTCTGTGTCCTACTTAAGAGTTCAGCATACTCTGGCCATGATGAAGAACACTAAACGAGCAGATCTGCTGGCAGTCTGTCTTTGGAGGGTGCTTGCAGGTGCTGCACATCTGCTTGTGCACCTAGTGGTAAATATTTGCCAGTGCTCAGGAAAAAAACGAAGGAAGGAATCTTAAACAGGAAGGAAAAGCATGAAGGGGGTCAGCAAAGGGTGATCAAAGAGCCCTGCTAGCCAGGTCAGAATGAAAACACTCGGGAAGATCTATGCAAAGGAAGGAAAATTCGACTTCATTCACTGAAAGCAGCTTAGTTGCTATCCTGGGGAGGAGATTACTCAGGGGCTTCAAGTTAGTGTCTCTTTATCATGGAAGCACAGAGCCATAGAACCATAGACTCATAGAATCATAGAGTCATAGAACCATAGACTCATAGAATCATAGACTCATAGAATCATAGACTCATAGACTCATAGAGTCATAGAACCATAGACTCATAGAATCATAGACTCATAGACTCATAGAACAACAGATTCATAGAATCATAGAATAAAAAAAATCACAGAACCATAGAACCAGATTCATAGATTCACAGAACCATAGAATCACAGAACTACAGAATCACAGAACCACAGATTCATAGAACCACAGAACCATAGAACCACAGAATTATAGAATTACAGGACCACAGAACCATAGATTCATAGAACCATAGAGCCATAGAACCATTCAATTCTGGGCTCCTGAATTGCAGAGAGATGCTGAGGTGCTGGAAGGTGTGGAGAGAAGGGCAGCAAGGCTGGGGAGGGGCCTGGAGCAGAGCCCTGTGAGGAGAGGCTGAGGGAGCTGGGGGGGTGCAGCCTGCAGCAGAGGAGGCTCAGGGCAGAGCTCATTGCTGCCTGCAGCTGCCTGCAGGGAGGCTGTAGCCAGGTGGGGTTGGGCTCTGCTGCCAGGCAGCCAGCAACAGAAGAAGGGGACAGAGTCTGAAGCTGTGGCAGGGCAGGTCTAGGCTGGATGTGAGGAGGAAGTTGTTGTCAGAGAGAGTGATTGGCACTGGAATGGGCTGCCCAGGGAGGTGGTGGAGTGGCTGTGGCTGGAGGTGTTGCAGCCAAGCCTGGCTGGGGCACTTAGTGCCATGGTCTGGTTGGTTGGGCAGGGCTGGGTGCTAGGTTGGGCTGGCTGAGCTTGGAGCTCTCTGCCAACCTGTCTGATTTTATGATTCTATGGTCTGGTTGATTAGGCAGGGCTGGGTGCTAGGTTGTGTTGGATGATCTTGGAGGTCTCTTCCAACCTGCTTGATTCTAAGATTCTCTGATTCTAAGTAAGAACCATAGAACCACAGATTCACAGAATCACAGAACCATAGAACCACAGATTCACAGAACCATAAAATCATAGAGTCATAGAATGGTCTGAGTTGGAAGGGACCTTCAAAAGTCATCCAGTCCAACCCTCATGTTGCCAGCAGAGACATCCTCCATTAGATCAGGCTGTCCTGAGCCCTGTTGAGTCTCACCTTGTATATCTCCAAGCATGGGGCCTCAACCACCTCCTTGGGCAACCTCATGGTAAATAATTTCCTCCTAACACCCAACAAATCTGCTCTTCTCTAATGTCAAACCAATGTCCCTTTCCTGTCCCTGCAGGCCTTGGTACAGTCTCTCTGCAGCCTTCTTCTAGCCCCTTTCAGGTACTGGAAGGTCATTATTAGGTCTGCCTGGAGCCTTCTCTTCTCCAGGCTGCACACCCCCAGCTCCCTCAGCCTGTCATAGAATCACAGAATCATAGAATCAGGCAGGTTGGAAGAGACCTCCAAGCTCATCCAGTCCAACCTATCCCCCAGCCCTATCCAGTCAACCAGACCATGGCACTAAGTGCCTCATCCAGTCTTTTCTTGAACACCTCCAGGGAGGTGTCCTTGTAGCAGAGATGCTTCAACCCCCTGATCATTTTCATGACCTGCCAGTAGCTGAAGAGGGCTACAAGAAGGCTGCAGAGAGTCTGTTTGCAAAGGCCTGCAGGGACAGGATGAGGCCAATGGCTTCAAACTAGAGAAAGGAAGATTTAGGTTGGATGTTAGGAACAAGTTCTGCACCATGAGGGTGGTGGAACACAGCAACAGGCTGCCCAGGGAAGTAGCTGAGGCCCCATCCCTGGAGATATTCAAGGTGAGACTCAACAGGGCTTTGGGCAACCTGATCTAATGCAGGATGTCTCTGCTGACGACATGAGGGTTGAACTGGATGACTTCTGGAGGTCTCTTCCAACTCAGAGCATTCTATGACTCTATGATTTTATGGTTCTGTGAATCTATGGTTCTGTGGTTCTATGAATTTGTGGTTCTATGATTCTATGGTTCTGTGATTCTATGGTTCTGTGGTTCTATGGATCTGTGGTTCTATGATTCTATGGTTCTCTGAATCTGTGGTTCTGTGGTTCTATGGATCTGTGGTTCCATGATTCTATGGTTCTGTGGTTCTATGGATCTGTGGTTCTGTGATTCTATGGTTCTGTGGTTCTATGGATCTGTGGTTCTATGATTCTATGGTTCTCTGAATCTGTGGTTCTGTGGTTCTATGGATCTGTGGTTCCATGATTCTATGGTTCTGTGGTTCTATGGATCTGTGGTTCTGTGATTCTATGGTTCTGTGGTTCTATGAATCTGTGGTTCTATGATTCTATGGTTCTGTGGTTCTATGGATCTGTGGTTCTGTGATTCTATGGTTCTGTGGTTCTATGGATCTGTGGTTCCATGATTCTATGGTTCTGTGGTTCTATGAATCTGTGATTCTATGATTCTATGGTTCTGTGGTTCTATGAACCTGTGGTTCCATGATTCTGTGGTTCTGTGGTTCTATGACTCTGTGGTTCTATGATTCTATGGTTCTGTGGTTCTATGACTCTGTGGTTCTATGATTCTATGGTTCTGTGGTTCTGTGAATCTGTGGTTCTATGATTCTATGGTTCTGTGGTTCTATGACTCTGTGGTTCCATGATTCTGTGGTTCTATGTTTCTATGAATCTGTGGTTCCATGATTCTATGGTTCTGTGGTTCTATGACTCTGTGGTTCTATGATTCTATGGTTCTGTGGTTCTGTGGATCTGTGGTTCCATGATTCTATGGTTCTGTGGTTCTATGACTCTGTGGTTCCCAGATTACGTGGTTCTGTGGTTCTGTGGATCTGTGGTTCTGTGGTTCTGTGAATCTGTGGTTCCATGATTCTATGGTTCTGTGGTTCTATGAGTCTGTGGTTCTATGGATCTGTGGTTCTGTGAATCTGTGGTTCTGTGGTTCTGTGAATCTGTGGTTCTATGATTCTATGGTTCTGTGGTTCTATGAGTCTGTGGTTCTATGATTCTATGGTTCTGTGGTTCTATGAATCTGTGGTTCCATGATTCTGTGGTTCTGTGGTTCTATGACTCTGTGGTTCTATGATTCTATGGTTCTGTGGTTCTATGACTTTGTGGTTCCATGATTCTATGGTTCTGTGGTTCTATGATTCTAGTGTTCTGTGGTTCTATGAATCTGTGGTTCTATGATTCTAGTGTTCTGTGGTTCTATGAATCTGTGGTTCTATGATTCTATGGTTCTGTGGTTCTATGATTCTATGGATCTGTGGTTCTATGACTCCGTGGTTCCATGATTCTGTGGTTCTATGAATCTGTGGTTCCATGATTCTATGGTTCTGTGGTTCTATGACTCTGTGGTTCCATGATTCTATGGTTCTGTGGTTCTATGAATCTGTGGTTCCATGATTCTGTGGTTCTATGATTCCATGAATCTGTGGTTCTATGATTCTATGGTTCTGTGGTTCTATGACTCTGTGGTTCTATGATTCTATGGTTCTGTGGTTCTATGACTCTGTGGTTCCATGATTCTGTGGTTCTATGATTCCATGAATCTGTGGTTCTATGGTTCTATGCCTCTGTGTGCAACCTGAGGATGCCCCTGCTGAGTGCAGAGGGTTTTGGAGTGGATGAGCTTTGGAGGTCCCTTCCAACCCAGCCCATTCCAAGACTGTCACACTCTTAGCCCAGCTGCCCAGCACAAACCCCTGCAGATTTACTGGGTCTGAGATTGGATGTTGGTGGAAATATTACAGGAGCTATCTTCATCTCAGGCAGCCTATTGGACTGCAGAGGACAGAAAATCTCCCTTTATATACATATAGATGGTTTTTTTCTCTGTGAGGAGAATGTTTCTGCTCTAAGCACACAGCACAGCCTTGAGCCATCTCTTACCCTGAGTCACCCATGAAAAGAGAGAGGTTTAAGTTGCAGCAAAGTGCTTTGCAAACTAAGGAGTGCTGCAAAGGCAGAAACAGCTCAGGAGACCTGGAGAGGCTCCAGTTCCACAGCCTTTATAACCCTTCCCTGAGCACCTTCAGTCTTCCTGTCATCCTCCCTCTTTTTTGGGGGAGATTGTGGAGTTTTGGTTAGTGCAGGGCTGAAAAAAGCTGTCCAGAAATGGAGGTGTTAGTAGGGAGTGAGAAGCAAATCACTCTTTGCTCAGTTCCATCAGGAGAGTCCTCTTGCAGAGGCTCCACTAACTCCAGCCCACAGTTTCTACCATGGCTTTTGCTACACACAAGATGTGGGACAGGATATTTGAGTAAGAGGTAACCACAGAGTGCCTCCCCCAGTGCATTCCTTTGCCTGGCCATGGGAAGAGCTGAGGGCAGCACAGTGTTTGTGTCTGTGGTTTTGAGGAGCTGGATCCAAAACAAACCAGATTCTGTCCTGGGGCTGCAAAAGGCAGAGCCTGTCATGGGAGTTCAGAGGGCTTAGATCAAGGAGGAGTCTCCTTTAGCAGTGGTAGAAGAGCCTGGATCAGAATCATAGAATCAAGCAGGTTGGAAAGCCACATCCCTGGGGGTGTTTAAGGCCAGGCTGGATGAGGCTGTGAGAAGAGAAGGCTCCCAGGGGACCTTCTTGTGGCCTGCCAGCATCTGAAGGGGGCTACAAAAAAGCTGGGGAGGGACTTTTGAGGGTGTCAGGGAGTGGCAGGAGTGGGGGAATGGAGCAAAGGTGGAGGTGGGGAGAGTGAGGCTGGAGGTGAGGAGGAAGTTGTTGAGCAGGAGAGTGGTGAGAGGCTGGCAGGGGTTGCCCAGGGAGGTGGTTGAGGCCCCATGGCTGGAGGTGTTTGAGGCCAGGCTGGCTGAGGCTGTGTGCAGCCTGCTCTAGGGTAGGGTGTCCCTGGGCATGGCAGGGGGTTGGAACTGGCTGCTCCTTGTGGTCCCTTCCAACCCTGACTGCTTCTGTTTTTTTGGTTCTATCTCTGGAGGTGCTCAAGGAGCTGTAGATGTGAATCTTCAGGATACAGTTTAGTGGTCACAGTAGTTGGGTAGTTGGACTTGGTGATCTTAGAGGTCTTTTCCAGCCCTGATGCTTGCAGGATTCCATGCATGCCCTGTCCTGGCAGTCTGCAGCCTGGACTCATCTCTTTCCAGCATGAATTTCTTTCTGCCTCCTGCTTGCAGAGAGCTCTGCTCAGGGACAGGAGCTGAAGCAGAGCTAAATTCCCAGTTCCTGACTCCTCACCAAGCAGTTCAGCCAGGCAGGGCCAGAGGAGATTGCTTATCCTACCCAGCACCCAGGCCCAACCTCCTGCATGCAGAAGCAGCTTGTGCACACATCAGGGAAGTCCTGTGGCATCCAAAGAATTTGCAGGACAAGCTCTGGATGTCCATTCCCCCTGGCAGAACTGGGAGCACTGAATCACAGCACTCACCACGAGTCAGCATCAGTGCATCCTGCTGGCAGCCTGAAGACTCTGCCTCCACTGAACCCCACAGAGATGGCTCTTTTGGCTCTGTGGTGCTTTAGAATGACATACTCTGCTGTCTGTCATGGGGAGATGGTAACTGATGCATCTTCTCTTACTCTTGGGGTGATGGAAAGCAGCTCTGCAGAAAGGACTTGGCAGCAGAGCCAAGGCTTGGAATCACAGCACTGACCATGAGTCAACAGCAGTGCACTCTGCTGACAGCCTGGAGACTGTGCCAAGGGGAGCACCACACTGCTCTGCCTCCCCCTGACAACCTTCTGCTGGCCACCACCTCCCTGATCCTGCTCCTGCAAACAGGTCTGAGCCCAACAGTGACTGAACCAAGCATGCTCAGACATTAGGGTGGACAATTAAAAGCAGGTCAGATGGTGACCAGTTCTGCCCCACTCCAGTTCCAGAGGGACACAGAACTGCTGGAGAGAGTCCAGCACAGAGCCACACAGACAAGGAAGGGAATGGAACAGCTCTGTTAGGAGCAGAGCCTGAGGCAGCTGGGGCTGTGCTGCTGGGACAGGAGGAGCTGAGAGGTGACCTCAGCAGTGGTTCTCAATGTGTGCAGGTGAGTGGCAGGAGCTGGAGCCAGGCTCTGCTGGGTGATGCCCAGGGACAGCACAAGGGGCACTGGGTGGCAGCTGAGGCAGAGGAAGCTTCATGGAAACAGGAGGAGGAATTTTTCCCCTGTGAGGGTGGCAGAGCCCTGGCACAGGCTGCCCAGGGGGGCTGTGGAGTCTCCCTCTCTGGAGATATTCAAACCCAGCCTGGCTGTGCTCCTGTGTGATCTGCTCTGGGTGCTGCTGCTGTGGCAGTGGGTTTGGAGTGGCTGAGCCTTGGAGGTCCCTTCCAGCCCCTGCCATTCTGTGATGCTTTGACATCCATGCCAGAAGGACTCCTGACTTCTCTCTAGAACTCCCACACCAGACAGAAGCTCTGTGGAGCAGCAAGGAGCAGGCAGGACTCTGGGATCTGATCTGAGATTTTTCTTGCCTTCATTTCCTAGCAGCACTAAAGCAGCTCTTAGCTCAGCTGCTTCTCTCCTCCCTCTGTCTCGCAGCAAGTTTCAGAGCAGAGACCAGCTCAGCCCTGAGCTCAGCCCTGATTGCTTCACTGCACTTCCAGACTTCAGCTGTTACAGGTAGAGTACCTACAGAGTTTTCACACACCTTCATAGGTGTCATCTGGTCTTGGAAGTCATTTCTGTGGGGCTCTTGGAGAAGTAGCTCAATAGCAGCAGTCTGAAACCTACAGGCAGTTTTGAGTAGAGACTTTTAATGTAGAGACATAGAACAGTTTAGGTTGGAAGGGAGCTTCAAGATCATCCAGTTCCAGGCCCCCTGCCATGGGCAGAGGCTCCTTCCACTAGGCCATGTTGCTCAAGGCTTCATCCAACCTGACCTTGGGCACCTCCAGGGAGGCAGCATCCACAGCCTCTCTGGACAACCTGTGACAGTGTCTCACCACCCTCACTGGAAAGAATTTCTTCCTAACCTCCAGCCTAAATCCACCCTCTTCAAGCTTCAATCCATTCCCTCTCATTCTGTCACTACAAACCCTTGTAAAAAGTCCCTTGCCAGCTTTCTTGGAGGCCTCTTCAGGTACTGGAAGGCAGCTCTAAGGTCTCCCCATAGCCTTCTCCTCTCCAGGCTGAACAGCCCCAACTCTCTCAGCCTGTCCCCACAGGGTAGGTTCTCCAGCCTCTGCTCATCTTTGTGGCCTCCTCTGGACCTGCCCTGGCAGTCTGATGTGCCTCTCTTGCTGGAGGCACCAGGAATGGACTCAGTGCTCCAGATGGGACCTCACAAGAGCAGAGTAGAGGGGGAAGAATCACCTCTCTCATCCCACTGGTCCCATGTCTTTTGCTGCAGCCCACTGACAAAGCTGTCACACAGCACTGGTGCCAGCACTGACCCCTGGGGGATGCCACTTGTCACTGGTCTCCAGGTGGACATTGTGCCCTTGATCACAGCTCTCTGCATGCAACCATCCAGCCAACTCCTTACCCAGCAGTGCTCCACCCACCCAGTCTGTGTGTTTCCAGTTTGGTGACCAGGATGTCCTGTGGGACAGGGCCAAATGCCCTACTCAGGTCCAGAATGCAGATTCTCTGTTTGCATCTCCCTCCTCTTCCTTCCTCTCCCCCTTCCTCCATCCCTCTGCTGCTCTCCACCAACTGCACCCAGCTCACTCCCTGTCAGCTTTCCCAGGCATTTGGCTGCCTGTAATCCTAACAGCTTTGAAATCAGGCAGCCTGTAGACCAGCACTTACACTTGCCAATGGAAATCATCTTACTTCTACCCTTCTTTCCTCTTTTTTTCCCCCTGCTCCTTGCAGTGCTCTCATGCTCCTGGAGGAGGGAGGCATAAACAGAGTCTCAGCAAGCCACAAAATGCATAGCAGCACTTTGGGAAGTTTGACAAACTGCTACATCTGTTTAGATTCCCTGCCTCAGAGACAACACAGAGAAGAGGATCCTGGCAAGCTTCCTGCTTGAGGGGGTGCAATGGCTTTGCCCTGCAATAGGCAGCAGGGGGTTGCAGGCACTTTGGACAAGAGCATCAGTTGGAGAAGAGCAAATCATCTTTTTGTGCTGTGATGAAGTGCAACCCAGTGGAGTTTTGCAGATGAGAAAGCTGGGGGGGGGGGGGAATACTCAGATTACTATGAACTAAAAAGACATCATAACAGAATCAGAGAATCACAGAACCAAGCAGGTTGGAAGAGAGCTCCAAGCTCAGCCAGCCCAACCTAGCACCCAGCCCTGCCCAACCAACCAGACCATGGCACTAAGTGCCCCAGCCAGGCTTGGCTGCAACACCTCCAGCCACGGCCACTCCACCACCTCCCTGGGCAGCCCATTCCAATGCCAATCACTCTCTCTGCCAGGAACTTCCTAACAACATCCAGCCTAGACCTGCCCTGCCACAGCTTCAGGCTCTGTCCCCTTCTTCTGGTGCTGGCTGCCTGGCAGCAGAGCCCAACCCCACCTGGCTACAGCCTCCCTGCAGGCAGCTGCAGGCAGCAATGAGCTCTGCCCTGAGCCTCCTCTGCTGCAGGCTGCACACCCCCAGCTCCCTCAGCCTCTCCTCACAGGGCTCTGCTCCAGGCCCCTCCCCAGCCTTGCTGCCCTTCTCTCCACACCTTCCAGCACCTCAACAGCTCTCTGCAATTCAGGAGCCCACAACTGGACACAGCACTCCAGGGCTGGCCTGAGCAGTGCTGAGCACAGGGGCACAAGAACCTCCCTTGTCCTGCTGCCCACACTGCTCCTGAGCCAGCCCAGGATGCCATTGGCTCTGCTGCCCACCTGGGCACTGCTGCCTCCTCTTCAGCTCCTCTCTGCCAGCACCCCCAGCTCCCTCTCTGCCTGGCTGCTCTCAGCCACTCTGGCCCCAGCCTGGAGTGCTGCTTGGGGTTGTTGTGGCCAAAGTGCAGAACCCTGCCCTTGGCCTTGTTCAGTCTCATCCCATTGGCCTCTGCCCACCCATCCAGCCTGGCAAGGGAGGTCTAGGCTGGATGCTGGGAAGAAGTTCTTTACAGAGAGATTGAATGGCATTGGAGTGAGCTGCCCAGGGTGGAGGTGTCACAGTCCCTGAAGGTGTTTAAACTTCCCTGCTCAAAGCTCCTTCTCACCTCCCTCTCCTCCACTGCTGAGCTGCCTTCTCTTCCATCAGTACTCACAAAGCCCCTGCCAGGCAGACCCCATCTCATCCAAATCTCCTCTGGACCAGCTTCTTGCATTCCTCCACCTTCCTATCCTCAAATCAAGTGAGGGAGGGGCAGGTGGAAACCATACTAAGAGTTTTCAACTGCCTCTCATCCTTCTAAAGCAGATTCTCCACTTTGAAGTGTCGACTGCTGTTTGTGAGTTTGCACTTGTCAGTCACATCTCTGCCTAGAATGCACTTTAACTCCAGTGATCAGCTTTAGTCTTCATCAGCTTGGGTTGTGATTCAGCAGAGCCAGCTTTTTAAGAGCAGGAAGCTAATGGCTTCTGAAAGGCTGAGCAACTAGCACAGGAGGTCAAGCACACTGAAACTGATCTCTCAGGCTCAGAGAAGCTCTGGTGGAAAAGCAATGCATGGGGTTTTAAAACAACAACAACAACAACAATAGGGTAGACCACAGAAACCTTAAAGGAAGCTGGAAAAATGCTTCATGAACATATTTTTGTCTCACTGCAGCTATCACCAGTTTGTGTAGAAGCCTCAGCACACAAAGCACACTCCTGCCCCTAAGGCACTGGGATCCCCCCTGCTCTGTGTACATTGCCTGGAGCCTAGGGCAGGCAACTTGCCCTTGAAATGGTACTATAATAATCATCAGAATCATAGCAAAATCATAGAATCATAGAATCAACCAGGTTGGAAGAGACCTCCAAGATCATCCAGTCCAACTTTTTTTCTTTGGCTTCCAGACAGAAATAAAACCCCCATCAACTGCTCAGAGAGTACAGCAGGGCTCTTCCCTCTCCCACGTGTGAGCATAGAATCATCGAGTCAAGCAGGTTGGCAGAGAGCTCCAAGCTCAGCCAGCCCAACCTAGCACCCAGCCCTGCCCAACCAACCATGGCACTAAGTGCCTCATCAGATGCATTTCACCCATAAAATATGGCAAAAATCATTGTTAATGAATGAAAACTTGAGAAAAAAACAGAGCTACTTTAGGAGGAAGCTCCTGGCAGAGAGAGTGATTGGCATTGGAATGGGCTGCCCAGGGAGGTGATGGAGTGGCTGTGCCTGGAGGTGTTGAAGAAAAGCCTGGCTGGGGCACTTAGAAAAGAAAAAAGGAAATAAAATAAAAGAGAAAAGAAAAAGAAAAGAGAAAAGAGAAAAGGAGCAAAGAAAAGAAAGTAAAAGAAAAGAAGCAAAAGAAAAGAAAAAAGAGAAAAGAAAAGAAAAGAAAAGAAAAGAAAAGAAAAGAAAAGAAAAGAAAAGAAAAGAAAAGAAGAAAGGAAAAAAGAGAATAAAAGAAAAAAAAAGATAAAAGAAAAATAAAATAAAAGAAAATGAGAAGAAAAGAGACAAAAGTGAAAAAGAGTATAAAAGAGAGAAGAAAAGAGAAGACAAAAGAAAAGAATAGAAAAGAAAAGACAAGAAAAGATGAGACAAAAGAGAAAAAAGAGTAGAAAAGAGAAGAGAAAAGAAAAGAAGAAGAGACAAATGAGAAAAAAATGAGATAAAAAAGAGAAGAGAAGAGAGAAGAAAAGAGATAAAAGAGAAAAGGAGAAAAGAAAAGAGAAGAGAAGAGAAGAGAAGAGAAGAGAAGAGAAGAGAAGAGAAGAGAAGAGAAGAGAAGAGAGAAGAAAAGAGATAAAAGAGAAAAGGAGAAAAGAGAAGAGAAGAGAAGAGAAGAGAAGAGAAGAGAAGAGAAGAGAAGAGAAGAGAAGAGAAGATGAGAAAAGTCAAGAGAAGAGAAAAGAGAAAAGAGTAAGAAAAGAGAAAGAAAAGAAAAGAAAAGAAAAGAAAAGAAAAGAAAAGAAAAGAAAAGAAAAGAAAAGAAGAAAAGAAAAAAGAGAAGAAAGAGAAGAAAAGAAAAGAAAAGAAAAGAAAAGAAAAGAAAAGAAAAGAAAAGAAAAGAAAAGAAAAGAAAAGAAAAGAAAAGAAAAGAAAAGAAAAGAAAAGAAAAGAGAGAAGAGAGAAGAGAAGAGAAGAGAAGAGAAGAGAAGAGAAGAGAAGAGAAGAGAAGAGAAGAGAAGAGAAGAGAAGAGAAGAGAAGAGAAGAGAAGAGAAGAGAAGAGAAGAGAAGAGAAGAGAAGAGAAGAGAAGAGAAGAGAGAAGAGAAGAGGAGAGGGAGAAGGGTTGGGTGCAGGGCTTTAGGAAGCAGTAAGTGCCTGCGGGAGAGGTGAGGTTATCTGGGATGTATACGTTCCCCCAAATATTTATGCCAGGTGCTAAAAAGCAGCATTGCCCTTGCTTAAAACTATTTGGAGAGGCAGGCTTACATCTTTCCTCTCAGTGTAAACAGCAGAGCAGCATTCTAAACAGATTAATAGTGCTATCTGTTCGAGTCAAATATTTATGTAAGCTGGAGGAGTGGGAAAGGTAGGCTAAGGAGAAGGGTTTGGCTGCAGCCTCTGAAAGGGACTGCAGCGTCCTGCCTGCCTGCCTGCCTGCCTGCCAGCAGCCCACCTTGACCGAGCTGCTCTGTTTACAGGGAACGAGTTTAATGCCCTTAATCCATTCTTTCCGGTGAGCTCAGAAAGGTTTTCTCTCCCTTTCAGGGCTGTCAGAGATACTAATGGTGTTGCTAAGCATCAGAGCAGAGAGGCCAGTCCCAGGACCTCCAAAACCACACTTCAAGGGCCAGGAGAGCAGAACATCTTCCTTACCAGTAGAGCCTGAGGGAGCTGAGGCTGTGCTGCTTGGAGCAGCCTGAGGGGTGACCTCAGCCATGCTTACCAACATGTAAGGGGTGAATGCCAACAGACTGCAGCCAGGCTCTGCTGGGTGATGCCCAGGGACAGCACAAGGGGCACTGAGTGGCAGCTGAGGCAGAGGAAGTTCCATGTAAACAGGAGGAGGATTTTTTCCCTGTGAGGGTGCCAGAGCCCTGGCACAGGCTGCCCAGGGGGTTGTAGAGCCTCCCACTCCGGAGATATTCAAACCCTGCCTGGATGTGTTTCTGGGTGCTGCTGCTGTGGCAGGGGACTTGGACTGGATGAGCTTAGGAGGAAGTTGTTGGCAGAAAGAGTGATTGGCATTGGAATGGGCTGCCCAGGGAGGTGGTGGAGTGGCCGTGGCTGGAGGTGTTGCAGCCAAGCCTGGCTGGGGCACTTAGTGCCATGGTCTGGTTGGTTGGGCAGGGCTGGGTGCTAGGTTGGGCTGGCTGAGCTTGGAGCTCTCCTCCAACCTGCTTGGTTCTATGATTCTATGATTCCTTCCAGCCCCTGCCATTGTGTGACTCTGTGATTCCATGGCTCTGTGATTCTGTGGCTCTCTGAATCTGTGACTCTGTGAATAGTAAACTGAGAAGGGACCACAGATTCTCTCTGGTCTTGCTGCGGTTTTATTCTACAATGATAAATGAATAACCAAGTTGGAAGAGACCTCCAAGATCATCCAGTCCAACCTAGCACCCAGCCCTAGCCAGTCATCTAGACCATGGTACTAAATGAGCAGGGATGCTCCCTCCTTGGAGGTGTTCCAGGCCAGGCTGGATGAGGTCTTGAGCAACCTGTTCTAGTGGGAGGTGTCCCTGCCTATGGCAGGGAGTTGGAGCTGAATGATCTTTGAGGTCCCTTCCAACCTAAACCATTCTATGATCATAGGATCCCAGGATCCCTTCCAACTTAAACCATTCTATGGTCTGAGGATCCCAGGATCCCTTCCAATCTAAACCATTCTATGATCACAAGATCACAGGGTCTCTTCCAACCTAAACCATTCAATGATCACAGGACCACAGCATCACAGGATCCCTTCCAACCTAAACCACTCTATGATCACAGGACCACAGCATCACAGGATCCCCTCCAACCTAAACCATTCAATGATCACAGCATCACAGCATCACAGGATCCCTTCCAACCTAAACCATTCAATGATCACAGGACCACAGCATCACAGGATCCCTTCCAACCTAAACCATTCAATGATCACAGGACCACAGCATCACAGGATCCCTTCCAACCTAAACCATTCAATGATCACAGGACCACAGCATCACAGGATCCCTTCCAACCTAAACCATTCAATGATCACAGCATCACAGCATCACAGGATCCCTTCCAACCTAAACCATTCTATGATCACAGGACCACAGCATCACAGGATCCCTTCCAACCTAAACCATTCTATGATCACAGGACCACAGCATCACAGGATCCCTTCCAACCTAAACCATTCAATGATCACAGCATCACAGCATCACAGGATCCCTTCCAACCTAAACCATTCAATGATCACAGGACCACAGCATCACAGGATCCCTTCCAACCTAAACCATTCTATGATCACAGGACCACAGCATCACAGGGTCTCTTCCAACCTAAACCATTTTATGATCAAAGGATCCCTTCCAACTTAAACCACTCTATGAACACAGGCTCACAGGATATTAGGGGTTGGAAGAGACCCAAGGAGATCATTGAGTCCAACCCCCCTCAGAGCAAGACCACACAACCTAGCACAAGGATCATGATTCTGTGCCATGTCTTAGCACAGCAGAGCCTCTGGACCACTCAAAGCTGCTACCCACGGGGCAGGCTGCTCTGGTGCAAGCTGCTACCATGCAGAGCTGCTGCTGCTGTTGGCACAGCCAAGACTTCAGCCTGCTGCCAGTCTGTGACAGGGCACTGTATGGAATAGCTCTCCTAGTCCACAAAATCCATTGGAGAAAGTCAGATTCTCTTCTGGGTCAGGAAAAAGGAAGAGACATTAAACCTACTTCAGTTTAGGAAGACCATGAAAGCCAAAGGGGTTTTGGTCTCCCTCCCACACCCTGGATTTGAGGAACACTAAACACAGGGAGTTTTACACATGAAGCAACATCCCTTATCCATTTCTGTCCAGTGGATGGTTCAGCTCAAGGCAGAACTCACTTTGAACAATGACCAGCTCTGGAAGCAGAGCAGCAGATGACAGGGGATGAGCTATTTAATGGCTTAAACCTGGCGGCTCCTATTTCAGCACAGCGCTCTCAGCATCTGCACATTTCTCTTGTTTGGGAGCTGGGGGAAGAGGGGAGATAGAAGTAAATGTCCTGCAGAACAGGCACCAAAGAAGAGCAGCCAAGATATTTAGGTGGCACAGCTGTGCTGCCTCAAGAGCTGGACTGAAAGCTCTCTCTGGGAGCAGGCAGAGCGAGGGACCCTCGCACTGCTCTTCTGTTGGAGCAGGAGTTTGCTGCCTTCTCTTCTGGAAGCCAAAGGGCTGTGGCTAATAGGTTTGGCTCACAGCTAAACTGGTGGGAGCAGTCAGCACAGGAGGAAAGAGCCTTCCCCTGAAATCAAGTCTCTAAACACCAGCACCAGGGCCTTTGGGGGGGGACGGTATGAGATGTTGTGCTGGTTTGAGGCTAACTGGAGTATTTTAGTGATAGAAATTAGTTGATAGGCTGTGAAAAGGAAACAAATGGTGAAGTCTGCTGCACTCACAGGCTGGCTGGGATGTCTAAAAGCAAGGACACAAACACAGATATGAGAGAGTGAGAGTCTCTAGCTGTTGAAGTCAGTGTCTGTGCTTTTCTCCCTGGGCTTTCGCTGTGTAACCCAACTCATTCTGCTTCTAACTCCCCTTGACAATCCTCCAGACTCACCTTGCACCTAGGGCAGACTCTGGGATAAGGTAGAAGGGTGGAAAGAAGGTGGAAGATTTGTTGGGAGCCCCTCCTGGGGACTCTGATTTCTGGGAGAGGTATTCTGATGCTGTATTACTTTTAACTTGTATATTTCTGTATCTAGCTGTAAATATTGTAACTGTCTGCTGGCACATTGTGCTAAGCTGGAATATAAAGCTTCATTCCTTAACTTCCAGCTGGCTGAGCCTAGTCACAGTGATTTCATCAGAGCAGGGGGGCAGGTAACACCCAAACCATCACAGACATGGTAGTTTGAGGGATCCTAGGTCCCCTTTAAAACCATAGAGACAGAGGCCCAAATCACCATCTCCAGGAATCATAGATCATAGAATCATGGAATCAGGCAGGTTGGCAGAGAGCTCCAAGCTCAGCCAGCCCAACCTAGCACCCAGCCCTGCCCAACCAACCAGACCATGGCACTCAGTGCCCCAGCCAGGCTTGGCTGCAACACCTCCAGCCACGGCCACTCCACCACCTCCCTGGGCAGCCCATTCCAATGCCAATCACTCTCTCTGCCAGGAGCTTCCTCCTCACATCCAGCCTAGACCTCCCCTGCCACAGCTTCAGGCTGTGTCCCCTTCTTCTGTTGCTGGTAGCCTGGCAGCAGAGCCCAACCCCACCTGGCTACAGCCTCCCTGCAGGCAGCTGCAGGCAGCAATGAGCTCTGCCCTGAGCCTCCTCTGCTGCAGGCTGCACCCCCCCAGCTCCCTCAGCCTCTCCTCACAGGGCTGTGCTCCAGGCCCCTCCCCAGCCTTGCTGCCCTTCTCTCCACACCTGCCAGCACCTCAACAGCTCTCTGCAATTCAGGAGCCCACAACTGGACACAGCACTCCAGGGCTGGCCTGAGCAGTGCTGAGCACAGGGGCACAAGAACCTCAAGCACCTCCCTGGGCCACCCATTCCAGGCTCTCACCACTCTCATGCTCAACAACTACCTCCTCAGGCATGCTGGGCAGGTATTCCTGCTGCCCTGCCTCACACCTTGCCCCCATTCACAAGGGCAGCCAGGGACAGGGGAGTGAGCCCACACAGAGGTCTTGCAGAGTCCCCAGCAGGGCACCTCCTGCCAGCCCCTCTTTGGCAAGCACTCACGCTGCAGAAGGCCTGCAGGCTGCTGTGTGCAGCAGAGGCTGCAGGGAAGAAGCCTCCTCTGAACCTGGTTTTCCCAGCTGGCTTTCAGCACTCCCAGCTGAGCTCTCTCGCAGGAAATGTGCACCTTGGAGCACAGCCATTTGCATCGGCTCTAATCCCAGAGGCCTTCCTGCCTTGCTGGGGCTGGAAATAGGAGTCACAGAGCCTGGCACGGGAGCTGTCCTGCCCTGTCATAGCCTCAGGAAGGCAGAGAGCACAAACCAGAACACAAACCAGCCCAAAACACCCCCCTGCAATGGGCTGCTGCTCAGGCTGGCTGCTGGCTGCTCACACGTGAGGTTGAGACTGCTCAGGCTGCACAGTGTCCTCCCATCCCAGCCTGCAAGAAATGCTCACCAGAAAACCCAGTCCAAAAAAAATAATGACCTGCTACTTCATTACAGACTGGAGCTATAAATCCTGAGCTGAGATCTGGGGGGATCAGTGGGTTTGAGGTCAATGCTCCACCTTCAGGGGCTGGAGTGCTGAGTTTCAGCTCTTGCTTCGAGTACAGAGGTGGTGCTGAGGAAGCTACAGATGATTCCTGGCAATGTCACTGCCAAATCAAAGTCACTGAGGCCCAGTGGGATTACATTACAGTCTCTTCTGGATGACCAGGAAGTGTAAATGGTGTTTCCACTTAGATTTAGATGTCTGGGTTTCAGGAGAGCCTCCTCAACAAGCAAAACTTCCACTGAGTTTGGTTTGCAAGTGAAGGGAATGGCTCAGCTCGAGGATGATTCCTGCTTTTGCAGTGTTCCAAATGGCAGAGACCCACTTGGGATTCTGCTACTGCTCAGCTTCTCTGCTTTTTGTAGCTTTCCATGACCCTCCCAGCTCAGCCTCTCTCCTCTCAGGAATTCCTGTACATGTTGTTTTCCTAGCTGATTGCTTTACTTCACTCCAATGTTGCAGTCCCTTAGAGGCCACTCTGGGATTAATCACAGAACCAAGCAGGTTGGAAGAGAGCTCCAAGCTCAGCCAGCCCAACCTAGCACCCAGCCCTGCCCAACCAACCACACCATGGCACTAAGTGCCCCAGCCAGGCTTGGCTGCAACACCTCCAGCCACAGCCACTCCACCACCTCCCTGCCATGCCCATTCCAATGCCAATCACACTCTCTGACAACAACTTCCTCCTCTCAGATCACAGATGCTGGAGGTCTATATTCACAAGTGGTCTTTCTCAAAGCTGCTGCTTTAGCATGGTGGAAATGCTTCCAGAACAAAGGGCAGGAGCTTGGTGTTCTTCATCCTCCACCACCTCCCTTTGTCCAAGGAGGTGGTGGAGTCTCTGTGCCTGGAGGTGTTGAAGCCAAGCCTGGGTGAGGCACTTAGTGCCATGGTCTGGTTGCATGGCCAGGGCTGGGTGCTGGATTGGACTGCAGGAGCTTGGGGGTCTCTTCCAAGCTGGCTGATTCTATGATTCATCCAGGACTCACCAGACTGGCAGCTCAACTCCTGCCACCTCATTGCTCTGATGAACTAAGTCATACAAAATCTGCTCTGACTCAGGAGAGGAGCTCAAAGGTCACAGCTCACAGGATGTCAGGGGTTGGAAGGAACCCAAAGAGCTCATCCAGTCCAAGCCCCCTGCCAGAGCAGGACCACACAGTCTAGCTCAGGGCACACAGGAACACATCCAGACAGGCCTGGAAAGGCTCCACAGAAGGAGACTCCACAACCTCTCTGGGCAGCCTGTGCCAGGGCTCTGGGACCCTTCCAGGCAAGAAGTTGCCCCTTGTGTTGAGCTGGAACCTCCTGTGCTGCAGCTTCCATCCATTGCTGCTTGTGCTATCCCAGGGAGCAAGTGATGGGACTAGGAGCAATGGATATAAGATTTCACATTCTTGCACCCAGGAAAGACTCCCACATTTTGAAATGGTTAACCAAACATGTAGAGGCAGAGACCTGCTGCAGAGAGTCCAGCAGAGAGCCAGGAGGAAGACTGGGGGACTTGAGCCTCTCTCCTCTGGAGGGAGGCTGAGAGCCCTGGGGCTGTTTGGTCTGGAGAAGAGAAGACTCAGAGGAGATCTGATCAATGTGCACAAATCTCTGAGGGGTGAGTGTCAAGTGGAGGTCTCTTCCAACCTGGTTGATTCTATGATTCTGAGTGCCTGGGGCCAAGTTCTTTTTGATGCTCAGCAGCAATAAGCCAAGGAGCAACAGCTACAAACTGGAGCAGAGAAGGTTTCAGCTCAACAGGAGGAGAAACTTCTTTGCAGTGAGGGTGCAGAGCCCTGGAGCAGGCTGCCCAGAGAGGTTGTGGAGTCTCCTGCTCTGGAGGCTTTCCAAACCCACCTGGATGCATTCCTGTGTGACCTACCCTGGGTGCTCCTGCCTTGGCAGGGGGCTTGGACTGAATGACCTGTGGAGGTCCCTTCCAACCTCTAAGGCTCTGTGATTCTGGCAGAGGCTGAGGGCATGGCTCTGCCTTATGCTGATCATAGCAGAGGTGCCATATCTGCTAGAGGCACACACACACACACCTCTTTGCTACCAATGGATCAGTACAAGACACCCAAAAACTGTTCTCAGCTCTTCTAACTTAGCAGTGCAGGCAGAGTGCTGAAAGCAAGGAATTTTTCCTCTCAGCTGAAGGGTGGTAGCTGAATAGCACACAGGAAGCATGGAAGCCTCTTCAAAACAGGAAGGATGAACAACAACACAGAGGTGGACATTAGCTTCTTGTCCAAGTGGCTTCTTTTCCAGCTGAGCATCTCCCTCGCAGTGCTGCACACGTAGGTGGGATGCACTACATGTCAGCAGTTTATGCAGTTAACAAATGTTTACAACAAACAGCTCACAGCAGTCTGCTGCCTTAGCTGTGGCTCAGGGAGATCATTGCACAGAAAAACAAAGCAACCTGAAATCAGACAGGCAGAGAGGGAGCTGGGGGTGCTGGCAGAGAGGAGCTGAAGAGGAGGCAGCAGTGCCCAGGTGGGCAGCAGAGCCAATGGCATCCTGGGCTGGCTCAGGAGCAGTGTGGGCAGCAGGACAAGGGAGGTTCTTGTGCCCACCCCTGTGCTCAGCACTGCTCAGGCCAGTCCTGGAGTGCTGTGTCCAGTTGTGGGCTCCTGAATTGCAGAGAGCTGTTGAGGTGCTGGCAGGTGTGGAGAGAAGGGCAGCAAGGCTGGGGAGGGGCCTGGAGCACAGCCCTGTGAGGAGAGGCTGAGGGAGCTGGGGGTGTGCAGCCTGCAGCAGAGGAGGCTCAGGGCAGAGCTCATTGCTGCCTGCAGCTGCCTGCAGGGAGGCTGTAGCCAGGTGGGGTTGGGCTCTGCTGCCAGGCAGCCAGCACCAGAAGAAGGGGACAGAGTCTGAAGCTGTGGCAGGGCAGGTCTAGGATGGATGTGAGGAGGAAGTTGTTCAGCATGAGGGTGGTGAGAGGCTGGCAGGGGTTGCCCAGGGAGGTAGTTGAGGCCCCATGGCTGGAGGTGTTTGAGGCCAGGCTGGCTGAGGCTGTGTGCAGCCTGCTCTAGGGTAGGGTGTCCCTGGGCATGGCAGGGGGTTGGCACTGGCTGCTCCTTGTGGATCCTGACGGATTCTTGTGGATCCTGACTGATTCCATGATTCTGTGGTTCCAATTTGAGGAGTGGGGAGAGTCTAAAAGGAGGATTTTGAGACTGAAACAATTTTAAGAGGAGTTACAGGAAACTTAGTTAAAAGGACATCAAACATTTTCCAGTGAGCCATGCCAAGTTCAGTGTAACCCAACCTAAGGAGCATCAGAGGAGCACTCAGAGCCTTGCTATGATTGCCTGTGTCTGTGCCTCTACATGGCCCAGTTCTCAGAGCAGGATGTCCATAAATAGATCCTCAGCCTTCCCCTTCACTCACATCAGAGCCCAGTTAAGCATCCAGTTGTAAGTGCCACACCATATCCTGCAGCTGACAGGGGGAGGTATGGGTTGAAGGAAGCTGCAGTTATTGCAAACTCAGAGTTACTTTACTCCTGGAATGGCTCAGGTTGGAAGGCAGCTCAGAGCTCACCTTCTCCAACCTCCCCACGGTGCCCAGGGGTTGGAACTGGATGAGCTTTGAGATCCCTTCCAACCCAAACCATTTTATGATTCTAGCAGCCAGACTCAGCTGCTCAAGGCCTCATCCAGCCTGGCCTGCAGCACCCCCAGCAAGGAGGCAGCCACAGCCTCCCTGGGCAGCCTGGGACACACTCTCAGCACCCTCACACTCAGCAACTCCTTCCTCAGCTCCACTCTCAGCCTGCTCTGCCTCAGCTCCAAACCATTGCCCCTTGGGCTGTCTCTAGAGCCCCTGATGCAAAGTCCCTCTGCAGCCTTCCTGCAGGCTGCCTTCAGCTCTGGGCAGGCAGCTCTGAGGTGCCCCTGGAGCCTTCTCCCCTGCAGGCTGCACCCCCCCAGCTCCCTGAGGCTGTGCTCACAGCAGAGCTGCTCCAGCCCTTGCAGCATCTTTCTGGCCTCCTCTGGACTCCCTCCAGTAGATTTGTGCCCTTCTTCTGCTGGGGACAGCAGCACTGGAGGCAGTGTTTGAGGTGGAGTCTCCTCTGAGCAGGCTAAAGAGCAGCACAGCTCCTGCCTCCGTCTGAGGATGAGCTGCAGCTGAGCTGCCAATGGCCTTGCTGCCATTAACAACTGATGACTGCTTCACACTCCCTGGAGATGGGATTATCTCATTCCTTCCCTCTCTTCCTTCCTCCTCACAATTTAACAGCAATTACACTGCAGACACACCAAAGAGCTTTCTTCTTGTAATTTAATCCATGAAAGCTCCAGAGCTGCTCTACTGCCACAGCAGCAGAGGGGCACAGCTCTGGATTTAGACAATCCATCCCCCAGCTCCCTCTGGTCAAACAATCCATCTCTCAGTTCCCTCTGGATTCAGAGACTGGCAGAGGCCAAACCTTGCTGAGCTCCCATGATGAATCAGTTATACTCAAGAGACTCAACACCTCCACTGGGACAGAACTATGCAAGCCTCACTTACCCCTTCTGCAGTCCTGTGTGCAGGTCTGGAGCCCCCAGCACAAGCAGGACATGGAAGTGTTTGAGCCAGTCCAGAGGAGGCCACCAAGATGCTGAGAGGGCTGCAGCAGCTCTGCTGTGAGCACAGGCTGAGAGAGTTGGGGCTGTGCAGCCTGGAGAGGAGAAGGCTTTGAGGAGACCTTGGAGTGGCCTTGCAGTGTCTGAAGAGGGCTAGAGGAGGGCTGGGGAGGGACACATGCAAGTTGTTCCAGGGCAGGTCTAGACTGGATGTGAGGAGGAAGCTCCTGGCAGAGAGAGTGATTGGCATTGGAATGGGCTGCCCAGGGAGGTGGTGGAGTGGCCGTGCCTGGAGGTGTTGCAGCCAAGCCTGGCTGGGGCACTTAGTGCCATGGTGTGGTTGGTTGGGCAGGGCTGGGTGCTAGGTTGGGCTGGCTGAGCTTGGAGCTCTCTGCCAGCCTGCTTGATTCTACGATTCTCAGGAGCAGTTTGTCCTCCCTTCTTAACTCACAGAGCCCCAGTGGAGGATGCCAGAGGACCTCCTTTGCTGGGGCTGATTACCAAGAGCATGTGAGTCTACTGACAGTTGTCAAAGCAAAAAGCAACTATACTTGTGGCTGTGCCATGAGCAGGAGCTGTGGTGGTGGTGATGTTCCCACAGCAATCCAAACTGCTGGAGGCCAAAGGAGAGGGTCTGGGACAGTCACATGCTAATTTAGGTCTGGAAGACAAATTCCTCATTGGACCAAGTGTTTGTTGGCCAGCACAGAAACAGCAGATGTGGAAGGCAGCAGCCTAGATGAAGACTGATGGAAGGGAATAGAACCTTGTAGCTCACTGCAGATGAACAGAGGTGCCTCAAGGAGCTGCTTGAGCATCCAGCAGCAGCAAGGCATAGAATCATAGACTCAAGCAGGTGGGAAGAGAGCTCCAAGCTCAGCCAGCCCAACCTAGCACCCAGCCCTGCCCAACCAACCAGACCATGGCACTAAGTGCCCCAGCCAGGCTTGGCAAGAACACCTCCAGCCACAGCCACTCCACCACCTCCCTGGGCAGCCCATTCCAATGCCAATCACTCTCTCTGCCAATAACTTCCTCCTCACATCCAGATTGGACAGGGCTGGGTGCTAGGTTGGACTGGATGAGCTTGGAGGTCTCTTCCAACCTGCTTGAATCTATGATTCAACCTCAGAGCAAGTGGGCAATTGTTCATGGTATGGGAGGAGGCAGGCAAAGGCCTTCATTTTTCACCACATGCACCACCAGTGTAAATCCTTCCAAGAAGCTCTCCTGTCCCAGAGTTGTTCCTTCAGTCTCTACTTATTTATTCAGCTTTCAGTGATGAGCTGTGCCCTCCTAAGCAAGGGCAAACCTCACACATCCAACCTGGAAGGAGATGGTGAAAGAAATACCCTACACAACCCAGCACATTTTGCTAGCAGCTTACAAGGAGGGGGTAAAAAAACCCAACAATGTTTGCTTTCTCCCAGCAAAATCTGTTTCTGAGCAGCTGAGAAAAGTTGTACTTTGCACCAGCAGAGACTTCCAGAGCTTGGATTGAATCCAGTTGATTCCAGGTATCGTGGCAGGGCTTTGGCTGGAAGATATCCTTGGCCAGAGCAAGAGCTGAATTTCAGTTCCAAATGTTGCAGTGCACAGAATGGAGCCTTCCCTTTCAGGAAGCACCTTAGGCTTCACAACTCCTGTTTTTAGGAGGCTTGGCAAGACACAAGGATCCAGAACTGCACATGAAGCATACTGAAAGTGTGAGTCGATGCTAACCATCACATCCTGTGCAAGCAGAACACCAAATCCTGGCCTGGGGAAGGACTCCTGACCCAGGCAAGTGTCACACAATCATAGAACCAAGCAGGTTGGAAGAGAGCTCCAAGCTCAGCCAGCCCAACCTAGCACCCAGCCCTGCCCAACCAACCAGACCATGGCACTAAGTGCCCCAGCCAGGCTTGGCTGCAACACCTCCAGCCACAGCCACTCCACCACCTCCCTGGGCAGCCCATTCCAATGCCAATCACTCTCTCTGCCAGGAACTTCCTCCTCACATCCAGCCTAGACCTGCCCTGCCACAGCTTCAGACTCTGTCCCCTTCTTCTGTCGCTGGCTGCCTGGCAGCAGAGCCCAACCCCACCTGGCTGCAGCCTCCCTTGAGGTAGTTGTAGAGGAATAAGGAACACAAAGGGACCTGAAAGGGCTGACAAAGCCACTCAGCACTACTGCCTCACACTGTGTGTGACCACCCAACCCAGCCTCCTGCCACCACACCCCCTGCTGTAGCTGATTTCCTACAGTGACAGCAGAATGGGTTCCAGAAAACATGGGATGTACCCAGACAGACAAGCACATAGAATCCTGTAGGTTGGAAGAGACCTCCCTACCTCCAGGGACATTTCCAGTGCTGCACTGGAAACTGTAAATGGAAACAAGTCAACTTGACTCTTAGCCAACCTAAAGAGAGCTACAAGAAACTGCAGCTCACACACCTATCCCTCCTTCCCCTGCCAAGCTGTGCTTTAGCCATCACTTTTTCCCATTAGAAGTGTAAATGTTTCCTCTGTTCCTGTGTTAAGACATGCAGAGCTAGGCAAAGCTACTAATACAATGGCTGTCTGGACAAAGCTTTATAACATCTAGACCCCAAAGGCAACTTTTTTTTGGCATGTTTGCTCTTGACAAGGCTCAGGAATCAGCAGAGGAGGATTTCCCTGCCCCTAGCTGTGAAAACCCACAAAGAAAAGGAAAACAAGGGAAAAGAGAAAGGAGGACTCCAACACCTTTGCTCTCTTGCAGGCATTAACTGCAAGTGCTGGCTGCTTTTACCACAGGACCTGCAAAGAGTTGTCTAATTCATCATTTGGAGAAGTTTAAGTCTTGGGAGAGGAGGCTGTGATACTGCAGAGGGGTTTAAATGCCTTGGTGAAAGTTAGGAGCAAAGAGAGAGTCAGCAGCAGAGCTGAGAGCAGAACAACTCAGTCTAGAGAGGAGGTTTTGAAGCTGCAGAAGGGTTTAAGTGAGTTGGTGAAGCTGAGAGAGAGTCATCAGCAGAGCTGAGAGCAGCACAACTCAGTCTGGAGAGGAGGTTTTGAAGCTGCAGAGGGCTTTAAGTGAGTTGGTGAAACTGAGAGAGTCATCAGTAGAGATGAGAGCAGCACAACCCAGGCTGGAGAGGAGGTTTTGAAGCTGCAGAGGGCTTTAAGTGAGTTGGTGAAACTAAGAGAGTCATCAGTAGAGATGAGAGCAGCACAACCCAGACTGGAGAGGAGGTTCTGAAGCTGCAGAAGGGTTTAAGTGAGTTGGTGAAACCAAGAGTCATCAGCAGAGCTGAGAGCAGCACAACCCAATCCTGTCACAATCCCTCCTCAGCCATGCTGTAGTCTCAGCTCCTTGTAAATTCAAAGCAGTGCTCAGGTTGGGGACACCTTTCACAGGAACCCCCTGTGGGCAGTGTGGATTCCTAGCAGGGGAGGGAAAAAACGAAGGTGAAATAAAAAGTGAGAACTAAAAAGGGAGCTGAGGGAGCAGGGCTGTACCTTTAGAAGTGCTTTGACAGCTCTAAGTGTTTTCCTCCTGCTCAGGAGGCTCACTGGCAGCCTCAGCCGACCTGCAGCCTGCTGGCTTTAATCACGGGCTCCTGGCCATGGCTCATCCAGGAACTGCTTCTAGGTTCCTGCTTAATCTTAGCCTTCCCCACTAGCTTTGAGGGGAGATGTGTTGCTGGAATGCAGGGAGATGTGCCCCAGCCTAGGGGACAGGCTTTGCTCCTGGAGTCAGGGGGTGAATGCAGCTGTGGCAGGCTCCAGCTGTTCTTATCTCAAGGCACAGCATCTGGGTGCCAGCAGGCCAAGGACCAGTGCTCTGCTTTCCACCACCCAGGGGGCAGGGGCTGCCCCTTGATATTATCAA
The DNA here is from genome assembly GCF_015220805.1 of Pogoniulus pusillus. Taxonomy (NCBI): domain Eukaryota; kingdom Metazoa; phylum Chordata; class Aves; order Piciformes; family Lybiidae; genus Pogoniulus; species Pogoniulus pusillus. The sequence goes on from NC_087272.1 coordinate 38,891,457, forward strand.
AGGTGAGGGCAAAGGGAAGACCTTTGACACATTTTGGGGGGGGGCTGCCCTCACCCTTAGGCCCTCCAGGAGAGTACCTAACCCTTACAAACATCCCCAGACACATCAGGCAGACCAAAATGCTGCCAGTCACTCTCTGCTTGCCCCAGGAAGAAAGGATCACAGAATCATAGAACCAAGTAGGTTGGAAGAGAGCTCCAAGCTCAGCCAGCCCAACCTAGCACCCAGCCCTGGCCAATCAACCAGACCATGGCACTAAGTGCCCCAGCCAGGCTTGGCTGCAACACCTCCAGCCACGGCCACTCCACCACCTCCCTGGGCAGCCCATTCCAATGCCAATCACTCTCTCTGCCAGCAACTTCCTAACAACATCCAGCCTAGACCTGCCCTGCCACAGCTCCAGGCTGTGTCCCCTTCTTCTGTTGCTGGCTGCCTGGCAGCAGAGCCCAACCCCACCTGGCCACAGCCTCCCTGCAGGCAGCTGCAGACAGCCAATGAACGAACAAACCATTTCCCAGGACACTCAGAGTAGGGGCAAGGTCTTTCCAGTGCACTAATTACAGGGAATGGTTAAGGATGAACAAAGCAGACTCTAAAAGCTGCTTGCAGATGCATTAGAGATGACAACTCTGCTCAGAGGCTCTCCCAGAGCATCCCACTGGACTCTCCCAGTCCTGTCACTTGGCATTACCCGAGGTGATGCCGCACGCAGCTGATCAAAGCAGACAGACACACACAACAAGAATGTGACCATGCCTCCAGAATTAGTCCCCTGTGACATTGTGACCAAGCAAATTAAAGTCAGAGGGGCTAGCTAGTATGAAATTACTCACTTGTTTACTATCTGCACCTCTGTTTTGCAAGCAGCAGGCACTAGAAACCAGGCACAGCCTCGCTGGGGGAGTATAAACTGCCCTTTTGCATGCATAAACCAAGAGCAGCCACAAGACACATCCTGTTGACAGAAGGATGTGAAAATCACTGGAGAGGAGGAGGAGGAGGAGATGAGGTATGCTGCAGGACAGCATGGGTTGCTTCATCACATCTGCCTGGAAAAATGATGGTGCTTGCCACCATTTCAAATGAGAAGGCATCTTCCCTTCAGTTTAACGTGGGGTTGCTAGCCAAGCCCCCAGCCTCCAGGAGCTGTGAGTCAGCAGAGCCTGCTGCACTGCTTGCCTGATTGAAGCCTTGCCCAAAGGCAGCACAGTGCCATGGCCTCTCTCCTTGGCTATGGCCACACCTTGGAGGAGGTGAAATCCAGGCAGCCAAGAGGGCCAAAGGCAGCCTGGCTGGGACTGGCAATGCTGTGGCCAGCAGGACCAGGAAGGTGATTGTCCCCTTGGACTGGGCTGTGGTGAGGCCACAGCTCCAGTGTTGTGGTCAGGTTTGGGCACTGCAGTACAGGAGAGATGTGGAGGTGCTGGAGTGGCTCCAGAGAAGGGCAAGGAAGCTGGGGAAGGGCCTGGAGAGTAAATCTGATGAAGAGTGACTGAGGGAGCTGGGGATGGGTAGTGTGAGGAAGAGGAGGCTGAGGGCAGAGCTCATTGCTCTCTGCAGCTACCTGAAGGGACATTGTGAGAGGCTGCTGCTGGGCTCTGCTCACAGGGAACTAGACACAGGACAAGGGGGAATGGCCTCAAGTTGAGGCTGGGGAGGTTTAGACTGGACATTAGGAAAAAGTTTTTCATGGGGAGAGTGGTCAGGGACTGGAATGAGCTGCCCAGGGAGGTGGTGGAGTCACCCAGCCTGGATGTGTTTCAGGGTGGTTTGGATGTGGTGCTTGGGGCTATGGTTTAAGGTGGATGTTGTAGAGTAGGGTTCTAGGTTGGGTTTGGTGGTCCTGAAGGGCTCTTCAGCATGCTGGAGAGTGTCCAGAGCAGGGCCAGGAGGATGTTCAGAGGCTGCAGCAGCTCTGCTGTGAGCACAGCCTGAAAGAGTTGGGGCTGTGCAGGCTGGAGCAGAGGAGGCTCCCAGGGGACCTTCTTGTGGCCTGCCAGCAGCTGAAGGGGGCTCCAAAAAAGCTGGGGAGGGACTTTTGAGGGTGTGAGGGAGTGGCAGGAGTGGGGGGAATGGAGCAAAGGTGGAGATGGGGAGAGTGAGGCTGGAGGTGAGGAGGAAGTTGTTGAGCAGGAGAGTGGTGAGAGGCTGGCAGGGGTTGCCCAGGGAGGTGGTTGAGGCCCCATGGCTGGAGGTGTTTGAGGCCAGGCTGGCTGAGGCTGTGTGCAGCCTGCTCTAGGGTAGGGTGTCCCTGGGCATGGCAGGGGGTTGGCACTGGCTGCTCCTTGTGCTCCCTTCCAACCCTGCCTGATTCTGTGCTTCTATGATCCTATGGATGTTCCTGTGATTCTGTGACCTCTCCTGATTTGCCTGACCCAAATCTCCCTTTTGTACAAGCTGCCACAGTGGATCAGGCAGAAGTCTCCACCTCCCCCCACATTCAGGGCTCTAACAGCAGCTCACTGCCCCTGCTGTGCTCCCAGAGGAATCACAGGATGCCAGGGGCTGGAAGGGACCTCCAAAGCTCATCCAGCCCAATCCCCCTGCCAGAGCAGCATCCCCTAGACCAGATCACACAGGAACACATCCAGGTGGGGTTTGAATATCTCCAGAGAGGGACACTCCACAGCCCCCCTGGCTGCAGAGCACTGACAGAGCTTCTCCCACCCACCACACTTCCTCAGCTAGCCTTGATTAATTCATAGCTTGTTAACAAGCACAGAGCATAAATATTTGGGGCAAGGAATGGAACTGTTATTGATGTTAAATCATCCTGTAAAAGCACTTAGGGGAGATTTCACAGGCACTGCTTTGCATGGAAATGCTTTAGGCTGTCAGGAGCTGTTTGGGGAAACATAAACGCCCTCAGTTCTTTGTGTATAGAGAGAAGAGACTCCAGGATTAGCCTGACCTGTCCTTAACATATCCCAATGCCTTCCCAATCCTATTCCAGTTGCCCATTTGCACCTTTAAGAGGGTAACCACAAACACCAGCAGCAGGACCGAGAGGAAACTGACCCTGAATGATGCTTTAAGCAGGAGCTCAAAGGGTTTGGTCCAAGTGTTTCAGGTTCTTCTAAGAATGAGGTCTGAGGGGAAAGCAGTTTTGGCTCCCCATAAAATGCATCATAGAATCAGAGAATGGTTTAGGTTGGAAGGGAGCTCAAAGATCAGCCAGTTCCATTGGCAGGGACATCTCCCACTAGAACAAGTTGCTGAAGGACTCATCTAGTCTGGCATTGAACACCTCCCTGGGCAACCTGTGCCAGTGTCTCACCACCCTCACTGCAAACAACTTCTTCCTAACATCCACTTTCAATCTCCCCTCTGCCACTTCAAACCCATTCCTCCTCCTCCTCCTGCTGTCATTCCCAGACCTTGTCAATAGTCCCTCCCCAGCCCTCCTGCAGCCCCCTTCAGATCCTGGAAGGCCACTCCAAGGTCTCCTCCAAGCTTTCTCTTCTCCAGCCTGCACAGCCCCAACTCTCTCAGCCTGTGCTCACAGCAGAGCTGCTGCAGCCCTCTCAGCATCTTGGTGGCCTCCTCTGCACTGCCTCCAACACTTCCATGTCCTGCTTGTGCTGGGGGCTCCACAACTGCCCCCAGGACTGCAGGTGGGGTGTGAGGAGAGCAGAGCCAAGGGGCAGAATCCCCTCCCTTGCCCTGTGCCCACACTGCTCTTGCTGCAGCCAGCACAGGGTTGTGTCTGGGCTGCACTCACCCTGCAGGCTCCTGTGGAGCTTTGCATCAGCCCAGACCCCCAGGGGCTGTTCCTCAGGGCTGCTCTCAGCCATTCCCCACCCAGCCTGGAGCTGTGCTTGGGATTGCACCCACCCAGGTGCAGGACCTGACACTTGGCCTTGTTGAATGCCATGAGGTTGGCCTGGGCACAGCTCTGCAGCCTGTCCAGCTCCCTCTGGATGGATCCCTGCCCTCCAGCAAGTCAACTGTGCCACACAGCCTGATGCCATCTGCAAACTAGCAATATTTGCCAGGAAAAACTCCCACTCCTTCATGGTCTGAAGCAGGGACTGGGAACTGGGCACAGGAGTGCAGGACCTGCAGCACACAAGCCATGGCTGCAAAGGTGGCCTGAGAGGGGAGGCAGCAAGAGAGGGGCAAAGAACACAGCAAATGGGCAGAAGTGGCAGGAATCAGTGAGAGGAGAGGAGAACAATCCATGCACAGAGGTGTTGCTTACCAGAGTCTCCTCATCCCGAGTCTGTGACAAAGCCTGGTTTGTCTGAGGTTCCACATCCCTCTGCCACCAGGATCCAGTGAGGAATTGCCTCTCCCTCTGCTCTCACCCAGGGCCCTGCAGACAGCAGCAATTACTGATGGTCAGGAACTGAGTTATTTAAGGTGCCAGAGATCTGTGCAATAGCTTCTAAGGCCTTGGGCAGAGCACAGGTGCCAGGTGAATGCCAGCAGGGTGCTGTGTTGTAAAACTTTTGGGAGCAGAACAATTAAAAGCAAAGTGGGAAGTTATACATGGGAATAAATAAAGACAAGAAGTGAAAGTCCAGTACTTAGAAGAGGTTTGGCCATGTCAGCTGGGGCCTGACATGAGGTTGTCTCTACAAGCCTAGAACAGTTCCTTTCATGTTTTTGTTGGGATGCTGCCTGGCAATGACATGAGGACACTGCATTTGTCCCCTGCAATCCTTTCCCACAGTCAGTACAAAAGAATCATGGAATCAAGCAGGTTGGAAGAGACCTCCAAGCTCACCATCCCTGGAGGTGTTGCAGCCAAGCCTGGCTGGGGCACTGAGTGCCATGGTCTGGTTGATTGGATAGGGCTGGGGATAGGTTGGGCTGGCTGAGCTTGGAGCTCTCTGCCAACCTGCTTGACTCTGTGATTCTACTCTATGATTCCAAGAGGGAAGTGCACCATCCCTTGAAGAAGAACCATCCACTCTGAACTAGGAGGAGAAGAAGCTTTTGCAGCTATGTGGTTAAATGCTGCCCTTTGAGCATCCTCTCTGTGGAGGTGGATTGAGAGTGCACAGCAGCTTCCCTCCTGGGATTTCTTGTCTGTTGGATTTTACAAGCTTCATTTTGGCAAGTTTCAGGACATTCTTCTAATTCTTCTTGGAGACAAGCACTTGGTATCTGCATCATGCCTTTTACAAGAGAAACAAGCCCAACCAAAACCCCAAACAAGCACATTCTTTGCTCTCAGAGAAGTTTGGAGTTGCTCTCTGAGTGACTTTGGTGATGCTCCTGTTTTAACACTGAAGTAACACATTGCTCTTGCTCTTTCAAGATGCCCTCTCAAACTGCTGGGCTGCCATGACTGCCTGGACCTGAGCAGACAGAGCTACTCTGCTTGTGCCTGCCTGGACCTGAGCAGACAGAGCTACCCTGCCTGTGCCTGCCTGGACCTGAGCAGACAGAGCTACCCTGCCTGTGCCTGCCTGGACCTGAGCAGACAGAGCTACCCTGCCTGTGCCTGCCTGGACCTGAGCAGACAGAGCTACCCTGCCTGTGCCTGCCTGGACCTGAGCAGACAGAGCTACCCTGCCTGTGCCTACCTGAAGCTGTACCAGACAGAACTACTCTGCCTGTGCCTGTCTGGATCTGACCTGGCAGTGCTACCCTGCCTGTGTCTGCCTGGACCTGAGCAGACAGAGCTACTCTGCCTGTGCCTGCCTGGAGCTGTACCAGACAGTGTTTCCATGCCTGCCTGGAGCTGAGAAGCCAGGGTTACCCTGCCTGCCTGGAGCTGTACCAGACAGTGTTTCCTTGCCTGCCTGGAGCTGAGCAGCCAGGGTTACCCTGCCTGCCTGGAGCTGTACCAGACAGTGTTTCCTTGCCTGCCTGGAGCTGAGAAGCCAGGGTTACCCTGCCTGCCTGGAGCTGTACCAGACAGTGTTTCCATGCCTGCCTGGAGCTGAGCAGCCAGGGTTACCCTGCCTGCCTGGAGCTGTACCAGACAGTGTTTCCTTGCCTGCCTGGAGCTGAGAAGCCAGGGTTACCCTGCCTGCCTGGAGCTGTACCAGACAGTGTTTCCATGCCTGCCTGGAGCTGAGCAGCCAGGGTTACCCTGCCTGCCTGGAGCTGTACCAGACAGTGTTTCCATGCCTGCCTGGAGCTGAGAAGCCAGGGTTACCATGCCTGCCTGGAGCTGTACCAGACAGTGTTTCCATGCCTGCCTGGAGCTGTACCAGACAGTGTTTCCTTGCCTGCCTGGAGCTGAGCAGCCAGGGTTACCATGCCTGCCTGGAGCTGTACCAGACAGTGTTTCCTTGCCTGCCTGGAGCTGAGCAGCCAGGGTTACCCTGCCTGCCTGGAGCTGTACCAGACAGTGTTTCCATGCCTGCCTGGAGCTGAGCAGCCAGGGTTACCATGCCTGCCTGGAGCTGAGCAGCCAGGGTTACCCTGCCTGCCTGGAGCTGTACCAGACAGTGTTTCCATGCCTGCCTGGAGCTGAGCAGCCCGGGTTACCATGCCTGCCTGGAGCTGTACCAGACAGTGTTTCCATGCCTGCCTGGAGCTGAGCAGCCAGGGTTACCATGCCTGCCTGGAGCTGAGCAGCCAGGGTTACCCTGCCTGCCTGGAGCTGTACCAGACAGTGTTTCCATGCCTGCCTGGAGCTGAGCAGCCAGGGTTACCCTGCCTGCCTGGAGCTGTACCAGACAGTGTTTCCATGCCTGCCTGGAGCAGACACTTGGTCCCTGCAGCCAGCCTGGAGAAGTGCAGGCACTCGGGCAGGAAGAGCAAGCGACTGCATCTTCATGCTTCTAGGTCATCTAATGCAGCCTCCAGACGTGCTGATAACAAAGTGGCTGGCTGAGAGCACAGCTGTGGAGCATGTGGATTTTACTAGGGTCTGGTGACTCATTAGTTCTATCTAGGAGTTATATCAGAGTAAGGAGACTTCACAATGTGTGCACTGGAGGAGAGGCAATGAGCACTCATATCTCCCCAGAGCCCTCGTTTGGGAGCTCATCTTCCTCCCACACCTCATCTCCCTCACTGCCACAACTCGCTGCAGAGCTGCTGTTTCCTCTGCTCTTTTGCTGCATGAGTGCATGTGAAGGTGTTAGCAATGCTGCTTGCTTGGAATCATAGACTCAAGCAGGTTGGAAGAGAGCTCCAAGCTCAGGCAGCCCAACCTAGCACCCAGCCCTGCCCAACCAACCAGACCATGGCACTAAGTGCCCCAGCCAGGCTTGGCTGCAACACCTCCAGCCACAGCCACTCCACCACCTCCCTGGGCAGCCCATTCCAATGCCAATCACTCTCTCTGCCAGGAGCTTCCTCCTCACAGCCAGCCTAGACCTGCCCTGGCACAGCTCCAGGCTGTGTCCCCTTCTTCTGGTGCTGGCTGCCTGGCAGCAGAGCCCAACCCCACCTGGCTACATCCTCCCTGCAGGCAGCTGCAGGCAGCAATGAGCTCTGCCCTGAGCATCCTCTGCTGCAGGCTATGAGAATCAGTCTTATAGAGAGGGACTGAAGGAGCTGGGGATGTTTAGCCTGAAAAAGAGGAGGCTGAGGGGAGACCTCATCAGTGCCTACAGCTACCTGAAAGGACCTTGTGGAGAGGTTGGTGCTGGTCTCTTCCCACGGCTCATTAGTGATGGAACAAGAGGGAATGGCCTCAAGCTGCCACTGGGTAGGTTTAGACTGGGCATTAGGAGAAATATTTCCCTCCACAGAGAGACTCTCTCCAAGAACTTAAGAACTTCCTCCTAATAGCAGATTGGGGCTCTTCTGCCTCTGCTTTGGGGGCTCATCCCCCTGCATGACTTGGCTCAGAGAACACAGAAGCTTCTTGTCCATGTGCAGACCCAGTCTTCATCACAGCCAAAAATTCCCCTCTGGCAGGCAGCTGCTTTAGGGAAACCTATCAGGAAAAATTAAGTGGGAACACAAAGATTTTGCATCAAAAGCTGCCTAAAGCTCTGCCACCTACTGAGAGTGTCCCTGTCTGGGCTCTGAGAGCAGCTCACAGTCTCTCTGGCTCCTCAGTGGGGTCAGATGGGCAAATGTCCACAACTGCCAAAATGCTTTCTTCCATTTCTGTGTGGCCCCTCCTGTGGCAGAGGCTGGGATCCCAATGGATAGCAGCTTGGCAGTGCTCACCCAAGCACTGGAAGTGCCCAGCTCTTCCTCCTCCGAGTGAAGGCAGCCAAACAACTGCAGTGTGAGAGGATTTATAAACTGTGCTGCTCAGCAGGGCTGCCTTGCTCCAAAACAACACTCCAGAGTCAAGCCTGGGAGAGTGAAGCTCTATCCCTGTCCTTGGGGAGACCACCCAACATCCCAGCACTGATCAGTGGTGCTTCAGGGATGAAGGAGCTGCCAGGTTTGGGGGAATTGCTTACAGTAGGTTGTTTGCATTCTGGCTCTGGGAAAGGACAATCTGATGTGGCAATGTCTTGCTGAGGGCTGCTGATAACAAATGCAAGGGGGAAAGAGTATTTCTGTTCCTTGCTGCTTTGGCTAATGCCCCATTGAGTGGCTTAAAGGGGACCAGCATGTAGATGGTGAGGGGCCTGGAGCACAGCCCTGTGAGGAGAGGCTGAGGGAGCTGGGGGGGTGCAGCCTGCAGCAGAGGAGGCTCAGGGCAGAGCTCATTGCTGTCTGCAGCTGCCTGCAGGGAGGCTGTAGCCAGGTGGGGTTGGGCTCTGCTGCCAGGCAGCCAGCAACAGAAGAAGGGGACAGAGTCTGAAGCTGTGGCAGGGCAGGTCTGGGCTGGCTGTGAGGAGGAAGTTCCTGTCAGAGAGAGTGATTGGCATTGGAATGGGCTGCCCAGGGAGGTGGTGGAGTGGCTGTGGCTGGAGGTGTTGCAGCCAAGCCTGGCTGGGGCACTTAGTGCCATGGTCTGGTTGGTTGGGCAGGGCTGGGTGCTAGGTTGGGCTGCCTGAGCTTGGAGCTCTCTTCCAACCTGCTTGATTCTATAACTCTGTGAAGATGATGCTAGGAACAGGTTCCATATCATGAAGGTAGTGGAGTGCTGGAAAAGGTTGCCAAAGGAGCTTAGTTTGAGCTCCAGGCTTGGAGATATTCAAGGTGAGGCTTGACAGGGCTCTGGGCAGCTTGATCTAATTGAAGGTGCCCCTGCTGACTGCAGAGGGGGTTGGACTGGATGAATCGTAGAATCATAGCTCCAGGGCTCTGTCACTCCCACTGCCAAGAAGTCTCTCCTCATGTTGAGCTGAAACCCTCTCTGTTCCAGTTTGTGTCCCTTGCTCCTTGGCTTGTTGATGTGCACCACCCCAAAGAGCTTGGGATCTACTGGAGAGAGTCCAAGGGAGGGCTGCAAGGATGCTGAAGGGACTGCAGCACTGCATGATGAGGAGAGGCTGAGAGCCCTGGGGCTGGTTAGTCTGCAGAGGAGAAAGCTGAGAGGAGATCTGAGCAATGCCTATCGATAGCTGAGGGTTGGGGGTCAGGAAGGAAGGGACAGGGACAGTCTCTGATCCTCCCTGTGCCCTGGGACAAGAAAAGGGGCAAGGGATGGAAATTGCAGCACAGGAGGTTCCACCTCAACATGAGCAAGAACTTCCCAACCATAAGGGTCCCAGAGCCCTGGCACAGGCTGCCCAGAGAGGCTGTGGAGTCTCCCTCTCTGGAGCCTTTCCAGCCCTGTCTGGATGTGTTCTGTGTGCCCTGTGCTGGATTCTCTGGGACGAATTCTGCTCTCAGTAAAAATAGCTTCAATGATCTGCTTGACTGAAGGGTTGGGTTTGGGCTTTTCTTTGTGTGTGTGTGTTTGGAATCCAGATGTTTCTGTGCTGTCCCAGCTCAGCATGTATTTCACATCAGGAGAGTGACTTAACAACTCTCTAACTTGTCCTTGAGGTTCTTGTCCTGCAGTGTTTCCAGGAGCTGCTGCTATTGGTGGAACTAAGGTAGCAAAGCCTGATAAAAAAGCTGCAGCAGCAGCAAGGTCCTCCCCAATTGTTTTAGAATCACAGAATCAGGCAGGGTTGGAAGGGACCACCAGGAGCTGCCAGTGCCAACCCCCTGCCATGCCCAGGGACACCCTACCCTAGAGCAGGCTGCACACAGCCTCAGCCAGCCTGGCCTCAAACACCTCCAGCCATGGGGCCTCAACCACCTCCCTGGGCAACCCCTGCCAGCCTCTCACCACTCTCCTGCTCAACAACTTCCTCCTCACCTCCAGCCTCACTCTCCCCACCTCCACCTTTGCTCCATTCCCCCACTCCTGCCACTCCCTCACACCCTCAAAAGTCCCTCCCCAGCTTTTTTTGGAGCCCTCTTTAGATGCTGGAAGGCCACAAGAAGGTCCCCTGGGAGCCTCCTCTGCTCCAGCCTGCACAGCCCCAACTCTTTCAGGCTGTGCTCACAGCAGAGCTGCTGCAGCCCCTCAGCATCCTCCTGGCCCTGCTCTGGACACTCTCCAGCATCTCCACAGCCTCCTTGTTTCCAGCTGCAGTTGTGGCAGCCCAGCTGGGGAGGAGAGGAGTTAGCAATATTTTGAAATGCCTGGTAAGGTTTTCAGAGAGCAATTTGATTGCACAATAAAGGAAATCTCCAGGATTTCACATTTTTATTTTGCTCCCAGCAACTGCCTTTTGTATTCCTCACTCTCCCAAAGCCCCACCGTGACTCCTGAAAGCTTTTTGTTGCAACAAACTGCTTAGCCCTTCTTGGTGTCTGGGGCTGAGTTTGCTAAGGCACCTCTGAGAAAATCCAGACAGGACAGGGAGCTCTGCTGTGCCCTTCCTTAAGGCATCTCCCCAGATCTCACAGAATGTTGGCCACAACAACCCCAAGCAGTGCTACAGGCTGGGGCCAGAGTGGCTGAGAGCAGCCAGGCAGAGAGGGAGCTGGGGGTGCTGGGAGAGAGGAGCTGCAGAGGAGGCAGCAGTGCCCAGGTGGGCAGCAGAGCCAATGGCATCCTGGGCTGGCTCAGGAGCAGTGTGGGCAGCAGGACAAGGGAGGTTCTTGTGCTCAGGCCAGCCCTGGAGTGCTGTGCCTGGAGGTGTTGAAGCCAAGCCTGGCTGGGACACTTAGTGTCATGGTCTGGTTGGAGGAGAAGAGCAGAAGAGGAGGCTCAGGGCAGAGCTCATTGCTGTCTGCAGCTACCTGCAGGGAGGCTGTAGCCAGGTGGGGTTGGTGGAGTTGCCGTCCCTGGAGGTGTTCTGATCTGACTCCACCACCTCCCTGGGCAGCCCATTCCAATGCCAATCACTCTCTCTGCCAGCAACTTCCTCCTCACATCCAGCCTAGACCTGCCCTGGCACAGCTCCAGGCTGTGTCCCCTTGTTCTGGTGCTGGCTGCCTGGCAGCAGAGCCCAACCCCACCTGGCTACAGCCTCCCTGCAGGCAGCTGCAGGCAGCAATGAGCTCTGCCCTGAGCCTCCTCTGCTGCAGGCTGCACACCCCCAGCTCCCTCAGCCTCTCCTCACAGGGCTCTGCTCCAGGCCCCTCCCCAGCCTTGCTGCCCTTCTCTCCACACCTGCCAGCACCTCAACAGCTCTCTGCAATTCAGGAGCCCACAACTGGACACAGCACTCCAGGGCTGGCCTGAGCAGTGCTGAGCACAGGGGCACAAGAACCTCCCTTGTCCTGCTGCCCACACTGCTCCTGAGCCAGCCCAGGATGCCATTGGCTCTGCTGCCCACCTGGGCACTGCTGCCTCCTCTTCAGCTCCTCTCTGCCAGCACCCCCAGCTCCCTCTCTGCCTGGCTGCTCTCAGCCACTCTGGCCCCAGCCTCTAGTGCTGCATGGGGTTGCTGTGGCTAAGGAGTGCAGTGCTGGTGAAGCAGTGCAGTGCTGCAGTAGCTCACAAGCAGCTGAATTCCTGTAAACACTGATGAGGAACATGTTGATGCCCATGTGTAGAGACCCCAAACAGATCCCATTCCAAAGCCATAACCTTTTTAGCCCAGAAGGACTGGCTGGAAAGCTCTTTGGAGCCAGTCGAAGCTGCTCAATAGCTGAGGCTGGACTTTGGAGCCAAGGACCTGAGCCCCTTCATCCCCAAGCACTCTCCTTCCACCAAGATAATGACTTCAACAGATACAAAATGGTTCCAGGGGCCATATATTTTTCTTTCTTGGACACACATAAGCAGCCCCTAATGATTTCCATGGCACATGGCTACTTTTAACATCCTCTTCAAGTGTAAAGAGAAGTCACCTAAGTAACCGAGAGGGTGTGATGAAGGGATCCACTTCAGCCAGATTTTGGCAGCAGGAGAGGCATCTGAGTGAGGATCTAACATCCTATCCTGCCACCCCCCCTGGAGAATCATCCACAAACACTCAGACAACGCTTTCTTTCTCCAGCAGTTTGTAACTCTGGACTGCACAGTTACAGATTGCTTGAGCCAGATCTCATCCTGTCCCTTTGCTATAGCTGCGAATGGGCTCCGCAGCCTCTCTGATGACTCAGGATTTCTACCTCCTGCTTTTGGCCTTTGGCCTTTTTAAATCCATCCCAACCCATCCTGGCAGCTGAAGTCCCCCTGGATTATCTCTGGCCCCTTTCTCACTTTCTTGTCCTCTCTTTGTGCATGAGTGCTTCTCTCACATGCCCCGTGGGCACAGCTGCATCTGCCTGTGTCCCCCCTCACCCAAGTGCCCTCAGGATGCAGCTATTATTAATTGTTTGCCATGCCTCACACAAGGAACCTTTCTTTGAGGAGGAAACTCAGACTGAGCCTGGGCAAGACAAAGGAGGACATCAGCCTCAGCGTCTAGAAGATAAAGAGAGAGCTTCAGCTAAGAGGTTTCTCTGCACACAAGCTTAAGAAAGAAGACATCTGAGACGTGCAGAGCTTTGCAATGGCTGAAACACCACCAGGGGAGAAACGCAGTTGGCATACCCTGCTCTGGGGTAGGGAGTCCTGCCCATGGCAGGGAGGTTGGAACTAGAGGATATTTGTGCTGCCTTCCAACCCTGACTGATTCTATGATTCCATGATTTCATGTTGGAATGATTCCATGCTTTTTTATCATTTGAGCCAGCAGTGTGCCCAGGTGGCCAAGAGAGCCAGTGGCATCCTGGCCTGCATCAGGAATGGTGTGGCCAGCAGGAGCAGGGAGGTCATTCTGCCCCTGTACTCTGCACTGGTTAGACCACACCTTGAGTGCTGTGTTCAGTTCTGGGCCCCCCAGTTTAGGAGGGACATTGAGATGCTTGAGCGTGTCCAGAGAAGGGCAATGAGGCTGGGGAGAGGCCTTGAGCACAGCCCTACGAGGAGAGGCTGAGGGAGCTGGGATTGGTTAGCCTGGAGAAGAGGAGGCTCAGGGGAGACCTTATTGCTGTCTACAACTACCTGAGGGGTGGTTGTGGCCAGGAGGAGGTTGCTCTCTTCTCTCAGGTGGCCAGCACCAGAACGAGAGGACACAGCCTCAGGCTGTGCCAGGGGAGATTTAGGCTGGAGGTGAGGAGAAAGTTCTTCCCTGAGAGAGTCATTGGACACTGGAATGGGCTGCCCGGGGAGGTGGTGGAGTCGCTGTCCCTGGAGCTGTTCAAGGCAGGACTGGACGTGGCACTTGGTGCCATGGTCTGGCCTTGAGCTCTGTGCTAAAGGGTTGGACTTCATGATCTGTGAGGTCTCTTCCAACCTTGATGATACTGTGAGACTGTGATACTGTGATCCATGAGGCAATGAGTTTGTCAAAGGGAGACCAAAGCCTCTAATTCAGCACCCAGGCTAGAAAGAGAGAATGTTTTCAGTGAGGTCTAACACCAAGGGGGTGATTTATTAACAAGAACAAAGCTGTGCTATTGCCACATGGCTCATCTAACAAACCAGGCCAGCTAAGCTAGCCACAGAATCAAGCAGGTTGGAAGAGAGCTCCAAGCTCAGCCAGCCCAACCTAGCACCCAGCCCTGCCCAACCAACCAGACCATGGCACTAAGTGCCCCAGCCAGGCTTGGCTGCAACACCTCCAGCCACGGCCACTCCACCACCTCCCTGGGCAGCCCATTCCAATGCCAATCACTCTCTCTGACAACTTCCTCCTCACAGCCAGCCTAGACCTGCCCTGGCACAGCTTCAGCCTGTGTCCCCTTCTTCTGGTGCTGGCTGCCTTGGCAAGAAAACCTTCCAGCAGTTTCACTGCCTGAGCATCCTGAATTGCTCCCACCTTGTAAGTGGAACATTTACCAGCTCTGCTATTGCAGTTTGAAAAGGAAAAATGCCTAAAATGCTCTTCTGAGAGGATCCATTCATCACACCTGGGGTTTGGCAGGGGCAAGGCTTAACCACTCTTAGATTCATAAATTCTCTGAGATAGCTTCAATGTGGAAAAGCAAAGCCTTCATCCAATAGAGACATCTCTTCTATTTACGGCTCTGTCAGCCCCAGGACTCCGCAAAGCTGAACGCAGGCTCCCTGGAGTCCAGCCCAGGGAGGAGTTGAACGGTTTATGTCTTATAACAGAGCCTGAAGCCTCTGTTATTGGCTATACATTTGGAGCAGGACGTTTCCTCAGTGCTCAATTACTGCCATAGCATTGCAACACTAAACCAAGCTTGAGGTTTTTTGTTTGCTTGTTGCTGAGGGACTTCTCCCTCATCCAGAGGTAGATTGCTTTGTTGTGTGGGGAGGGGGGAAAGAGACAAAGAACAAAAGGCTTTTGTTCTGGAGGAGGAAATGTGGCATTAGCACAGAACCACCGAATTAATGCTGCTGAAGAGCAGCCCTGAGCAGAGGCACTTGGGGGTGCTGCTGGAGGAGAAGCTCAGCAGGAGCCAGCAGTGTGCACTTGCAGCCCAGAAAGCCAAGCAGAGCCTGGGCTGCAGCAGCAGCAGTGTGGCCAGCAGGGACAGGGAGGGGATTCTCCCCCTCTGCTCTGCACTGCTGAGACCCCACCTGGAGTCCTGCATCCAGCTCTGGAGCCCCTGGGACAAGAGGGCTGTGGAGATGCTGGAGAGTGTCCAGAGCAGGGCCAGGAGGATGCTGAGAGGCTGCAGCAGCTCTGCTGTGAGCACAGCCTGAAAGAGTTGGGGCTGTGCAGGCTGGAGCAGAGGAGGCTCCCAGGGGACCTTCTTGTGGCCTGCCAGCATCTGAAGGGGGCTACAAAAAAGCTGGGGAGGGACTTTTGAGGGTGTGAGGGAGTGGCAGGAGTGGGGGGAATGGAGCAAAGGTGGAGGTGGGGAGAGTGAGGCTGGAGGTGAGGAGGAAGTTGTTGAGCAGGAGAGTGGTGAGAGGCTGGCAGGGGTTGCCCAGGGAGGTGGTTGAGGCCCCATGGCTGGAGGTGTTTGAGGCCAGGCTGGCTGAGGCTGTGTGCAGCCTGCTCTAGGGTAGGGTGTCCCTGGGCATGGCAGGGGTTGGGACTGGCTGCTCCCTGTGGTCCCTTCCAACCCTGACTGATTTTGTGGTTCTGTGATTCTATGATTCCATGATTCTATGAGTGAGTCCAGAGGAGGCCACCAAGATGCTGAGAGGGCTGCAGCAGCTCTGCTGTGAGCACAGGCTGAGAGCGTTGGGGCTGTGCAGCCTGGAGAAGAGAAAGCTTCCAGGAGACCTTGGAGTGGCCTTCCAATATCTGAAGTGAGCTACAGGAGGGCTGGGGAGGGACTACTGACAAGGTCTGGTAATGACAGGAGAAGGAGGAGCAATGGGTCTAAACTGGCAGAGGGGAGATTGAAACTGGCTGTTAGGAAGAAGTTGTTTGCAGTGAGGGTGGTGAGACACTGGCACAGGTTGCCCAGGGAGGTTGTGGAGCGCAGAATCACCCAATGTGATCAAAGATCACATTGGGTGATTCTGCGCTCCACAACCTCCCTAGAGATGTTCAAAGCCAGGCTGGATGAGACCTTGAGCAACCTGTTCTAGTGGGAGGTGTCCCTGCCCATGCTGGGGGGTCAGAACTGGCTGACCCTTGATGTCCCTCCCCACCCAAACCATTCTGTGCTTCTATGATTCTGTGCCTCTACGACTCCAGCACTCCAGATCGCCGCAGTGTGTGTGAGTACATGCAGCAAGAGGCTTGCACAGGACCTTCAGAGCAGGAATGCTGTTTGCCAAAGGCAGTTATTCCCCTGGCTATTTAAACTTGAACACAACATTTGGGAGGGTTTGGATTGGAGCAAGTTGGACCTCTTTGGCTTTGGATGCAGTCATATTGCGGCGTTGGGAGTTTTTTGCCTCTCTTTCTTTCTTTCTTTCTATCTCTGTAGCCTGCATTCCTTTGGAGTGTCAGGGGCTGCAATTTGTTTCAGGAAAGCCAAAAAGCAATGTGGTTTTGCTTTGTGTGCTTAGCACTGGTTTCTATGTAAGATACACACTGGACAAAGCTCAAGCTGAGGTTTCTCCCAGCAGAAGGTTAGACGCTCGCTGCCTCTTCCCTGCGCAGCGGCTCTGCCTGCCTGAGCCTTGGGAAGGAGCTCTGAGAGGGAAACGTGAGGGCTGCTCCCACATCTGGAAGTGCTGATGGGCAGGGAGATGGTAAAGCAGGATGGGCATTCTCCACTGCAAAGGTCTAACACAGCTCCCAGGCATAAGCAGCCACTTCCACACGCTCGAGACATTCCGGCAGCTCATTCCGAAGGAGGAGAGGATGGACCCAAAAATGCCTAAGGAATGGTCTGGGGTCATTTCAGTCTGACCTGGGACCTGGGGCTGCTCAGTCTGGAGAAGACTCAGAGGGGATTTAATCAAGGTTTATAAATCTCTGAGGGCTGGGGGTCAGGAGGGGGGGACAGGCTCTGCTCACTGCTCCTGGGATAGGACAAGCAGCAGTGGATGGAAGCTGCAGCACAGGAGGTTCCAGCTCAGCACAAGGGCAACTTCTTGCCTGGAAGGGTCCCAGAGCCCTGGCACAGGCTGCCCAGAGAGGCTGTGGAGTCTCCTTCTGTGGAGCCTTTCCAGGCCTGTCTGGATGTGTTCCTGTGTGCCCTGAGCTAGACTGTGTGGTCCTGCTCTGGCAGGGGGGTTGGACTCAATGAGCTCTTTGGGTCCCTTCTGAACCCTGACATCCTGTGAGCCTGTGACTTTAAATGAGTTTCAAGGTGATCCTGCTCTGGCAGGGGGCTTGGACTTGATCTCTTTGGGTCCTTCTCAATCCCTGTGATCCTGTAACCTTAGTCTCCTGTGAAAGCCATGCAGCCTGGAAAAGAGGAGGCTCAGGGCAGAGCTCATTGCGGTCTACAGCTACCTGAAGGGAGGTTGCAGCCAGGTGGGGTTGGGCTCTGCTGCCAGGCAGACAGCGCCAGAAGAAGGGGACAGAGGCTGAAGCTGTGCCAGGGCAGGTCTAGGCTGGATGTGAGGAGGAAGTTCCTGGCAGAGAGAGTGATTGGCATTGGAATGGGCTGCCCAGGGAAGTGGTGGAGTGGCCGTGGCTGGAGGTGTTGCAGCCAAGCCTGGCTGGGGCACTTAGTGCCATGGTCTGGTTGGTTGGGCAGGGCTGGGTGCTAGGTTGGGCTGGCTGAGCTTGGAGCTCTCTTCCAACCTGCTATGTACTATGCTTCTATGATTCCTCAGGGACTCTGCTCCAGGTGATCTCTTCCCTTGCAGGCTATGGACTGATTTTGAAGGGCTGCAGTGTAATAGGCTTATCCCTGGCCACGTTTAATCCATTAATCTTTTCGACATGCATTAGCTTGCTAAGAGGCAAGGCCAATCCAGGCTGACAGTGACAAAGAGACCCCATTCAAGATGCAGTTGTTCCCGTGGCAGAGCCCGAGCCCTGATTTGCACAAGGCTAAGAGGCTCTTCCTTTAAGCACAGCACAAGCAGGAGCACCATTCATATCCCAGGCATTATTTTCTCTCCCACCTGGCCTGCAGATCCCAGCTATCCTTAAAAACCAACCACAATTAATGCCCATCTCTGATTGACCTCTGGGACTTCCTGAGTGTGCAGCACCTCCAGCTGGACCAGCCTCCCTTACCGGCCGCCCTGGTGCCAAAGCCATCACTGCTGCCACACAAGGTGAACAGCCAGCAGGTAAATTCCTCAGGGATGGATAGGATTTCCAAATGGGACTCCAGGAAATTTCCTATTACCAAGGGTCTGACCATGTAACAAGGAACAGATGATTGATATTACTCAGCCTCGAGTAACTAAGGCCATGTTCTTCATTGCTGTGCCGTGACTGCGCTGACTCAGGGCTTGCTAATGTGCTCTGCTGAGAGGTTGTTCCTTCAGCTCTGCTTTACACCTCAGCCTTTGCCAGCAAAGCCCAGCTCCCCCCAAGTAACACTGGCATTCAAACCAGCAAAGCTGGGTTTTAGTTGAATCCTGTGACACAAGAGCAAAAGCATAACAAGACAGAGGGCAAGGCTGTGAATTCACAGCAACATAGAACCAAGCAGGTTGGAAGAGACCTCCAAGAGCATCCAGCCCAATCTAGCACCCAGCCCGGGCCAATCAACCAGACCATGGCACAAGAGCCTCATCCAGGCTTTTAGGATCATAGAATCAAGCAGGTTGGCAGAGAGCTCCAAGCTCAGCCAGCCCAACCTAGCACCCAGCCCTGCCCAACCAACCAGACCATGGCACTAAGTGCCCCAGCACTTCTACTGACACACTGTAGGAGACAGCCCCTGAGCAGCTGATGCCACAGATGCTCTCTCTAGTAGACAGGCAGGTTGGCAGGCAGCAGCAAGGTGAAAGGAGGAGGTTGCCATAGAGGGAAACAAGAGATGCAGGTGGCCAGGGATGAGCTTCAGGCAGCAAGAATGAGACAAGAGCGTTGGGAGAGGACCAGGATGCAGGTCTGGATGTTTTCCAAACTCAGCAGCAGAAAATCCAGGTTTCCCTTCCTGATTTCTACACTGCAGCTGCTCATCAACAACAACAAACCCTGCAGCATTTCAGCTGCAGTGTAACACAGCCTCCTGAGTTCCCATAGGGAGAGGGAAAGTAGGAGGGAGAAGGGGAGGGGGAGGGAGAGAAGAAAAGGAGTGTGGGCTTTGACCAAGTTTACTGCAGCATACTTCATTGGATCATAGAATCAGTCAGGGCTGGAAGGGACCACAAGGAGCAGCCAGTTCCAACCCCCTGCCATGCCCAGGGACACCCTACCCTAGAGCAGGCTGCACACAGCCTCAGCCAGCCTGGCCTCAAACACCTCCAGCCATGGGGCCTCAATCACCTCCCTGGGCAACCCCTGCCAGCCTCTCACCACTCTCCTGCTCAACAACTTCCTCCTCACCTCCAGCCTCACTCTCCCCACCTCCACCTTTGCTCCATTCCCCCCACTCCTGTCCCTCCCTGACAGCCTAAAAAGTCCCTCCCCAGCTTTTTGTAGCCCCCTTCAGATGCTGGAAGGCCACAAGAAGGTCCCCTGGGAGCCTCCCCTGCTCCAGCCTGCACAGCCCCAACTCTTTCAGGCTGCCATGGGCAGGGACACCTCACACTAGGTCAGGCTTCTCAGAGCCTCAGCCAGTCTGGCGTTCAACACCTCCACGGATGAGGCTTCCACCACCTCCCTGGGCAAACCCTTCCAGGCTCTCACCACTCTCACTGGGACTAGCATCATGCTTTGACCACAAAATAGCACCAAGCCCCTTAACAGATTTTGCAAAGGGAGTGGTCTGGGGAAATGAGAATGATGCAACTTTCCCTGGGAGCAGGAAAATACCAGAATATAGGTATGGTATGTGCTGAGCACAAGGATTTTGGGTTGTATAGGCTGGGTGGTAGGAGGAAGTTGTTGTCAGAGAGAGTGATTGGCATTGGAATGGGCTGCCCAGGGAGGTGGTGGAGTGGCCGTGGCTGGAGGTGTTGCAGCCAAGCCTGGCTGGGGCACTTAGTGCCATGGTCTGGTTGGTTGGGCAGGGCTGGGTGCTAGGTTGGGCTGGCTGAGCTTGGAGCTCTCTTCCAACCTGGTTGATTCTGTGATTCTAAGCCACAGAAACTTTTGTTACCTCAAATCTTCCATGAAATCCAGAGAAAAAGAAACAAGGAATGTGATCAACAAAGCCTTATTTTTGCCCAGTCTTTGTTTCTCCTGCCTTGTCCAAGCTTTCTGGTTTGTTTTCTCCACACAGAGGTGTACTGATCAATTTTCAGGGTAGATCAGGAAAGGGATTTTGCATCTTCTTGATTTTTGTTGGTCTTTTTTTTAACTCATGTGAAGTATTTGAAGTGTTTGCACCCAAAGAGCTCTGATATGTGTACAGAATCCTATTCTAAAGTGGATGTGTTTGAGTATTGTTTGTTTGACCTGCTTAAACCAGAGCTGGGGCATCTAAGGTTTTGCTCTCATCTATCATCTTCACCACACAAGGTTTGGACTAATCAAGGGACAGCCAACAAGGAAAGAAAAATCTCTCTAGTGCTGCCAACATAAAAAAAGGTCAAATGTTGGGAATGAAATATTTGCCAATGCCCCACAGCTGGGAACAATTCCCCCAGAGAAACCCAGGAGAGATGTCAGATAATGAATGTGTGAAGCATCTGCAGTTGGCACTGCCAGGAAGTAAAATCAACTAGACTGCTAATTACAGTCATTTGCTAATGGGAGTTAGGATCAGGGAAACACAGAGTGGGCTGGGTTGGAAGGGACCTCCAAAGGTCATCCAGTTCAACCCCCTCTGCAAGTCAGCAGGGGCATCCTCCACTAGATCAGCTTGCCCAGAGCCCAGGATCTTCAGGTGTGATCTAGGAGCAATGTCTAAGGACCTGCCAGGGGATTAGAGTTGGGACAGAAAAGTGGAGGTTTGTTTAGCTCTGGTTTTATTGTGCACAAGCTTTGATTTGTATCTGTTTGGGGTTTTTTATTTCCTTTGCTCCTTTTTTGGGGGGTGTTGGTTCCTGCTACATAGAAACACAGAATAATACAGCCATAGAATCATACAGTCATGGAAACATAGAATAACACAACCACAGAAACATGGAATCAAGCAGGTTGGAAGAGACCTCCAAGCTCAGCCAGTCAAAACTGGCACAGAGTCCCAGCCAATCAACCAGACCATGGCACTAAGAATCTCATCCAGGCTTTTAGGTTCATAGAATCAAGCAGGTTGGAAGAGGCTTCCAACCTCATCCAGTACAACCTAGCACCCAGCCCTGGCCAATCATAGAACCAAGCAGGTTGGCAGAGAGCTCCAAGCTCAGCCAGCCCAACCTAGCACCCAGCCCTGCCCAACCAACCAGACCATGGCACTAAGTGCCCCAGCCAGGCTTGGCTTCAGCACCTCCAGCCACGGCCACTCCACCACCTCCCTGGGCAGCCCATTCCAATGCCAATCACTCTCTCTGCCAGGAACTTCCTAACAACACCCAGCCTAGACCTGCCCTGCCACAGCTTCAGACTCTGTCCCCTTCTTCTGTTGCTGGCTGCCTGGCAGCAGAGCCCAACCCCACCTGGCTACAGCCTCCCTGCAGGCAGCTGCAGGCAGCAATGAGCTCTGCCCTGAGCCTCCTCTGCTGCAGGCTGCACACCCCCAGCTCCCTCAGCCTCTCCTCACAGGGCTCTGCTCCAGGCCCCTCCCCAGCCTTGCTGCCCTTCTCTCCACACCTTCCAGCACCTCAACAGCTCTCTGCAATTCAGGAGCCCACAGCTGGACACAGCACTCCAGGGGTGGCCTGAGCAGTGCTGAGTAGCCTCTCCTCCTGGGGGACATTTTGCATCCCGTGGGCATCACCTGCTGTTGGGAAAGCTCTGGCTCTGACTGCATGCACAGGCTGCTCTCCTGAGTTTAAAGGCTTGTTAGGCCTAACAAAAATCCTCTGCTTTGGGTGGAGCCTCTCTGCATGCAAGAGTTCCTATCCAGTACTCTGCAAGAAGCCAAGGAGGGAGCTGGCCCCAAGTGAATGTGCTGTGGGAAGGCAGCTCTGCCAAGCCAGCCTGTTAACAGGGGGCTGAACAAAGCAGAGCCCTGCTAAGAGCAAGGCTCTGATCAGAAGCATCTATCCCATAGATGCCTATCTGCAGCTCTCAGCTCTGCAGAGCCTGCCAAGCTATGGTGTGCAGAAGAGCTCTGCTGGTGCTGTGCTGCTCAGGCACCAGGAAATAGCAAGGAGGCCACAGCAAGCCAAGTGCTGGAACGTGCCTGCAGCACAAGTGCCAGAGCTCTGAGCAGAGGCAAGTTCTGGGGAAGCTGAGGCCTCTCCAGCATAGTTTTCTTTCCCTTCCAGCACTACTTTCCCTCTAATCTGGCTCAGATTTGGTCACTGGGTTTTATCAGTCACTGTTTCAGCTGGGCCCAGGAGGGCTTCTCAGTATTGCCTTCAGTTTTGGGCTCCCCAGTTGAAGAGGGACAGGGATCTGCTGGAGAGGGTCCAAGGGAGGGATACGAGGATGAGGAGGGGACTGCAGCACTGCCTGCAGTGAGGCTGAGGGTGAGGAGAGGCTGAGGGACCTGGGGCTGCTTAGTCTGGAGAAGAGAAGACTGAGAGGGGATTTGATCAATGCTTATAACTCTCTGAGGGGTGGGGGTCAGGAGGGGGGGACAGGCTCTGCTCACTGCTCCCTCCCTGGGATAGGACAAGCAGCAGTGGATGGAAGCTGCAGCACAGGAGGTTCCAGCTCAACACAAGGAGAACTGGAAGGGTCCCAGAGCCCTGGCACAGGCTGCCCAGAGAGGCTGTGGAGTCTCCTTCTCTGGAGCCTGTCTGGATGTGTTCTGTGTGCCCTGAGCTAGATTGTGTGGCCCTGCTCTGGCAGAGAGGTTGGGCTGGATGAGCTCTTTGGGTCCCTTCCAGCCCCTGACATCCTGTGAGCCTGTGACTTTTAAGTGAATGTGAAGGTGGTCCTGCTCTGGCAGGGGGGTTGGACTCGATGATCCCTTTAGGTCCCTTCCAATCCCTGACATCCTGTGAGCCTGTGACTTTAAGTGAGTTTAAAGGTGATCCTGCTCCGGCAGGGGGGGTTTGGACTCGGTGATCTCTTTGGGTCCCTCCCAGCCCCTGTGATCCTATGACCTTAGTCTCCCTTGCAAGCAGTGCAGCACCAGAGCAGCACAGGCAGGGTGGTGCACAGCACAGGCAGGGTGGTGCACAGCACCCCTTGCTCCAAAGCTCTCCTGCAAGAGCCCTGCACCGCAGGAGCTGGATTGGGCAGGGGCAGAGGTGGCTGCCCACACAAACGTGCTGGCTGGCAGCGAGCCTGCTCCCATCAGCAGGCCAGGGAAAGGGCTGACGCTGCCTCGAGGTAATCTCCCTCATCAGCCAGCTGATGAGAGCAGTGAGCTGCGTGGGATTTAGCAGCACACAGGGCAGAGGAAAACCAGGCTCTGCTTTGCCAGCTCAGCAAGAACAAGGAGGAAGTTTTCAGGAGCAGAAGCCTTTCCTAAACTGCTGTTTAAGTATTAAACACTAACTATTGGAAATACCCACACATGATAGTGCTGGGGGCTACACAGTCAGCACTGAAAACATCTGCCTCAGCTCAGCTTTTCCTGCCCACCAGAAATCCAGCCTGGTTCCTGAGGTGGGAAGCACAGCATCTCAGGGGTTGGAAAGGACCTGCAGAGATCCAGCATCACCGCATCACAGCATCTCAGGGGTTGGAAAGGACCTGCAGAGATCCAGCATCACAGCATCTCAGGGTGTGGGGGTTGGAAAGGACCTGCAGAGATCCAGCACCACAGCATCTCAGGGTGTCAGGGGTTGGAAAGGACCTGCAGAGATCCAGCATCACAGCATCACAGGGTGTCAGGGGTTGGAAAGGACCTCCACAGATCCAGCATCACAGCATCTCAGGGTGTCAGGGTTGGAAAGGACCTGCAGAGATCCAGCATCACAGCATCTCAGGGTGTCAGGGTTGGAAAGGACCTGCAGAGATCCAGCATCACAGCATCTCAGGGTGTCAGGGCTGGAAAGGACCTCCACAGATCCAGCACCACAGCATCACAGGGTGTCAGGGGTTGGAAAGGACCTGCAGAGGTCATGGAGTCCAATCTCCCTGCCAAGCAGAATCACCTTTAAACTCACTTACAGTCACAAGACCATAGGATGTTAGGGGTTGGAAGGAAACCAAAGAGATCATCAATTCAACCCCCCTGCCAGAGCAGGCTCACCTTTAAACTCACTTAAAGTCACAGGACCACAAGATACTAGGGACTGGAAGGGGACTATGGAGAACTTCCAGCCCAACCCCCCTGCCAGAGCAGTCCAACCCCTCTGCCAGGGTTTGCCTGACCAAAGGACCTAGTTCAGGTCACACATCCAGATGGGTCTCAAAAGGCTCCAGAGAAGGAGACTCCACAACCTCTCTGGGCAGCCTGTGCCAGGGCTCTGTCACCCTGACAGCAAAGAAGTTCTTCCTCATGTTGAGGTGGAGCCTTCTGTGCTGTAGTTGGGGTCCACTACCCCTTGTGCTAAGTGAAGAACTGAAGCACTCATCCCTCACAGCGTCCTGTGGGGTGCAGGCATCTGCACCTTCTCACCACACTACCTGCCACTGCAGCTGTCTTGCTGCCTGCTCCCCAGCCATAAGCAGAGACACAGTCCCTGTGCTGGCAGCATTGTGGTCACAGTCCTAATAGCAAGGCCAGGGAAGCAGAAGTGGCTTTGTGGCTTCCTTTCCTTGTTGCCATGGTGGCAAATATCAGTACCAGAACTGTGGCCACACCGAACTGCTCCTTACTACTGATTCCTCTGGGCAGATAGGAATGACCCAGGGGCCTCTAAGTGTGTTTTACATCAAAGACTGATGAAGAGCCCTGACAGCCTTGATGTCAGTGCTGTAAATAAAGCATTAATCACACTGCCATTCCAGGGAACTGCCTTCTCCCAGAGGGCATGAACCTTCTTCAGGTCACTAATAGAAACCACATCTCCTCTAAGCCAGTGGGGTGGTGGCAGTGTCAGGGCTTTCAAGGTGGGCTGCCTGTGGGATGCTCCATTAGCCTCAGCTTAAGGCACAGCTCACTGTTATGGTTCCAGTGGGTTACAAATGGTCACTTAGCAGAGAAGCAGTTACAGTGGGTTAAATAAAACACAGTGCAGCTGGGGGAAGGGAAGGGAAGGGAAGGGAAGGGAAGGGAAGGGAAGGGAAGGGAAGGGAAGGGAAGGGAAGGGAAGGGAAGGGAAGGGAAGGGAAGGGAAGGGAAGGGAAGGGAAGGGAAGGGAAGGGAAGGGAAGGGAAGGGAAGGGAGAAGGAGAGGAGAAGGAGAGGAGAGGAGAGGAGAGGAGAGGGAGAGGAGGAGAGGAGAAGGAGAGGAGAAGGAGAGGGTGAGGAGAGGGTGAGGAGAGGGTGAGGAGAGGGTGAGGAGAAGGAGAGGAGAAGGAGAGGAGAAGGAGAGGAGAAGGAGAGGAGAAGCAGAGGAGAAGGAGAGGAGAAGGAGAGGAGAAGGAGAGGAGAAGGAGAGGAGAAGGAGAGGAGAAGGAGAGGAGAAGGAGAGGAGAAGGAGAGGAGAAGGAGAGGAGAAGGAGAGGAGAGGGAGAGGAGAGGGAGAGGAGAGGGAGAGGAGAGGAGAGGAGAGGAGAGGAGAGGAGAGGAGAGGAGAGGAGAGGAGAGGAGAGGAGAGGAGAGGAGAGGAGAGGAGAGGAGAGGAGAGGAGAGGAGAGGAGAGGAGAGGAGAGGAGAGGAGAGGCAGCCTTCTGAGCAGCCTTCTGGGTTATAGAAGCCTGTAAGTGAATCATAGAATAATTTAGGTTGGAAGGGATCTCAAAGCTCAGACAGTTCCAACCCCCCAACATAGGCAGGGACACCTCCCACTAGAACAGGTCGCTCAAGGCCACATCTAACCTGGCCTTGAACACCTCTAGGGAGGTTGTGGAGCACAGAAGCACCCAATGTGATCAAAGATCAAAGATCACGTTGGGTGCTTCTGTGCTCCACAACCTCCCTGGGCAACCTGTGCCAGTGTCTCACCACCCTCACTGCAAACAACTTTTTCATGACATCCAGTTTAAATCTCCCCTCTGCCAGTTCCAACCCATTCCTCCTCCTCCTCCTCTCCTTACAAGTCCTTTTCAATAGCCCCTCCCCAGCCCTTCCATAAGATCCCTGGAGGTGTTGCAGCCAGGCCTGGCTGGGGCACTCACTGCCATGGTCTAGTTAGTTGGGCAGGGCTGGGTGCTAGGTTGGGCTGCTAGGTTGATCTTGGAGGTCTCTTCCAATCTGCTTGATTCTATAATTCTATGAACATCTCCAAGTCCCTTGGAAATAGAGCTAAAACCAAAGTCAGTCCAACCTGCACTCTGTGGCTGGGCTGTTCAGAGTTGAGGGGGGAACTACAAGCAGGAATTTGGTCCTCTAGCAGAGTAGCCTTTGCAGTGGGAACTGCCTCACCCAGCAGGAATCTGTGCATCCCCCAGTGAAAACAGAACTGCTGGTACAAGGGACCTGGTTGCTGCCTCTCTGCGTTAGAGACTCCTGAGGGCTGGCTGTGGTTCCCAGGAGTAACCCAAAATGGGGGAGCTCAGGGCTACTCTAAGCCATGCTGATACAGTTTTTCATCCTATCAATTATTGGAGTCTTTCACAGTGCTCCCATGGGCATGTGAGCCAGCTGGCACTGCCTTGTTTTCACACACTCCATCCTCACCACAGCCTGGCACAGAGACTGCTAACACAGCTTTCTGTCACCAGAGGAAACCCCCACGCTTTCCTCTGCAGCCTGAGCCCAGCATTGAAGGCTGCACACTGTGGTTTGCACATACCCATCCAGACAACACAGTCTTGAAGCCAGGCTTAGAAAGCCTCTGCAGAGCTGAGAGGGCAGCGAGTGCCTGCAGGCTGCTCCTCGGGCATACTGCAGCCCTTCTCTGGGCAGAGCCAAGCCTGTGCTGGGCTGCAGCAAGAGCAGTGTGGGCACAGGGCAAGGGAGGGGATTCTGCCCCTTGGCTCTGCTCTCCTCACACCCCACCTGCAGTCCTGGGGGCACTTCTGCAGCCCCCAGCACAAGCAGGACATGGAAGTGTTGGAACCAGTGCAGAGGAGGCCACCAAGATGCTGAGAGGGCTGCAGCAGCTCTGCTGTGAGCACAGGCTGAGAGAGTTGGGGCTGTGCAGCCTGGAGAGGAGAAGGCTTCCAGGAGACCTTGGAGTGGCCTTGCAGGATCTGAAGGGGGCTGCAGGAGGGCTGGGGAGGGACTACTGACAAGGTCTGGTAATGACAGGAGGAGGAATGGGTTTGAAGTGGCAGAGGGGAGATTGGAACTGGATGTTAGGAAGAAGTTGTTTGCAGTGAGGGTGGTGAGACACTGGCACAGGTTGCCCAGGGAGGTGTTTGAGGCCAGGTCAGATGAGGTCTTGAGCAACCTGTCCCTGCCTATGTTGGGAGGTTGGAACTGGCTGAGCTTTGAGGTCCCTTCCAACCTAAACCATTCCATGATTCTATGACCTGCAGTGTAGCCAGGAGGGGCTTTGCACCACCCTCTCTGTGCTTCCCCAGCTCCACCACACACACTTGTTTAAGGACTCCCAAATCAAATGCAGTATCTCACAACTTGACTTCCCTAATGATTTTAAAGCCTGACACTTGCTAACCCAGATGGGCACTGACCTGGATCGGCACAACTCAGGCTGCTGTCTCAGGGCAGATTCCTTAGCAAGCAAAGCTTCCAGCTGGTTTGCTCTGCAGTGCAGTGTGCCACAGAACCACAGAAGCATCCAGGTTGGCAAAATCCCTTAGGATCACCAAGTCCAACCCAGAAACCTGCTCTGCAAGGTGTACCCTAAACCATAGCCCCAAGCAGCAGATTGAAACAGGAACACGTCCAGATGAGTTTGGAATATCTCCAGAGAGGGAGACTCCACAGCCCCCCTGGGCAGCCTGTGCCAGGGCTCTGCCACCCTCACAGGGACAAAATTCCTCCTCCTGTTTACATGAAGCTTCCTCTGCCTCAGCTGCCATCCAGTGCCCCTTGTGCTGTCCCTGGGCATCACCCAGCAGAGCCTGGCTCCAGCTCCTGCCACTCACCTGCACACATTGAGAACCACTGCTGAGGTCACCTCTCAGTCCCCTCCTGTCCCAGCAGCACAGCCCCAGCTGCCTCAGGCTCTCCTCCTAAGGAAGATCCTCCACTGCCTTCATCACCATTGTGGTCCTGTGCTAGACTCTTTCAAGTAGCTCCCTGAGGTCCTTCCTGACCTGAAGGGCCCAGAACTGAACACAATATTCCAGATGCAGCCTCAGCAAGGCAGAGTACAGGAGGAGGAGGAGAACCTCTCAGACCTGCTAACCACATCACCTTCCCTCAAGAAGATGCAACTGCTCAGCAGAATCAAAACAAGCAGCAGGACCTAATGGTGACCTTACCCTTGCTTGCTCTCCACACTCATCCTGCTCAGTGCCTGAACTGATCCCAGGGCTCCTGACTTGTGTTACAATCCTGCCTTCTTTTTCTTTGCCCCCAGACAACCTACACTTTGCATGCAAGACTGAACATATTTACAGCCAACCAGGTCCCTTCTGGCATCTTTTTCCCTGAGTGCTGCTGGCCACTGTGTTGCTGCAACACATCCTCAAGGGCTGGAGGGGAGGAGAGGTTCCCAGGATCAGAGGGTGTCAGGGGCTGAAAGGGACCCAAAGAGATCATCCAGTCCAACCCCCCTGCCAGAGCAGGACCATACAATCTAGCTCAGGGCACACAGGGACACATCCAGACAGGCCTGGAAAGGCTTCAGAGGGGAAGACTCCACAACCATGCTGGAGGGCAGGGATGACAGCCAGAGGCACCTGGACAGGCTGCAGAGGTGGGCACAAGCCAAGCTCAGGAGGTTCAGCAAGAGCAAGGGCAAGGTCCTGCAGCTGGGTCAGGGCAATGCCAAGCACAACTCCAGGCTGGGCAGGGACTGGCTGCAGAGCAGCCCTGAGCAGAGGCACTTGGGGGAGCTGCTGGAGGAGAAGCTCAGCAGGAGCCAGCAGTGTGCACTTGCAGCCCAGAAAGCCAAGCAGAGCCTGGGCTGCAGCAGCAGCAGTGTGGCCAGCAGGGCCAGGGAGGGGATTCTCCCCCTCTGCTCTGCTCTGCTCTGCTGAGAGCCCACCTGGAGTCCTGCATCCAGCTCTGGAGCCCCTGGGACAAGAGGGCTGTGGAGATGCTGGAGTGTGTCCAGAGCAGGGCCAGGAGGATGCTGAGAGGCTGCAGCAGCTCTGCTGTGAGCACAGCCTGAAAGAGTTGGGGCTGTGCAGGCTGGAGCAGAGGAGGCTCCCAGGGGACCTTCTGGTGGCCTTCCAGGATCTGAAGGGGGCTCCAAAAAATCTGTGGAGGGACTTTTGAGGCTGTGAGGGAGTGGCAGGAGTGGGGGGAATGGAGCAAAGGTGGAGGTGGGGAGAGTGAGGCTGGAGGTGAGGAGGAAGTTGTTGCACATGAGAGTGGTGAGAGGCTGGCAGGGGTTGCCCAGGGAGGTGGTTGAGGCCCCATGGCTGGAGGTGTTTGAGGCCAGGCTGGCTGAGGCTGTGTGCAGCCTGCTCTAGGGTAGGGTGTCCCTGGGCATGGCAGGGGGTTGGGACTGGCTGCTCCTTGTGGTCCCTTCCAACCCTGCCTGGTTCTATGGCTCCAGGTTCTGCAGACAGACAGGACAAGCAACCTTTATTAAATGCAAGCTGCCAGCTCTGCTACTTCAGCGAAATGCTTTGATTTAGAAGGGTCACAGACAGGCTGAAGGTGTCAGCAGACAGACTGGAAGGTCTCTGGGACTCTTCAAGAGATTTGTAAGTTTAACTTTTGTTTAACTGTTTGCTTTTGAAGCACTTTTTGATTGCTTGAAGGTGCTCAAACCCGAGTGGAATTGCCTTCTAATTTTGCTGCCTGCTGACTGGGCAAGTTTGACAGAACACACTGCACAGTTTTCACTGTTCTCAGTGGTTTGGCAGGAAACCTCAATCATCTTTTAGGTAAAATGACCTAGAAACAGCCTCTGACCTGCAGCCTCCATGTAAAAAACCACAGAAACACAGCAGCCAAGGCTGCAATGAAGACCTGGGGGTTGTGAGCCACCAGCCTGCAGTTGTAAGGCAATCATCACTGCTCTTCTGCATTGGTAAAGCACCCAGATCAAAGGTGTCCTGGCCTGAGGGACTAGAAGAGGCTGCAGTTCTCTGCTCTGCATTTATTCTCAGCTGGCCCCTGGCAGCCCCAGGACTGGTTCTAGCTCCGGGGGCAGCAGGATTGTTGCCTGGGACAACAGAGCAGTCCTGCTTCTGTCTCTTGTGCCAGACACTGCATAGACACAGAGCCATAGAATCAGCCAGGGTTGGAAAGGGAGCAGCCAGTTCCACCCCCCCTGCCCTGCCCAGGGACACCCTACCCTAGAGCAGGCTTTGATCACGTTGGGTGATTCTGTGCTCCACAACCTCCCTGGAGGTGTTCAGGACAAGGTTGGAAGAGGCCTTGAGTAACTTCTTCTAGTGGGAGGTGTCCCTGCCTATGGCAAGGGGGTTGGAACTGGCTGATCCCTGAGGTCCTCTCCAACCTAAACCATTCTATGGACTAGCTCCTGGCAGAAACATCTCTGCCCACACTCCCTTTTGCTTCCCCTTCCTCCCGTGGCATCTGCCAATCAAGGGGGTAGGTGCCAAGGCTCAACCTGGGGCAGGGAAAATCATCTCCCCTTAAAAGTCCTGAGGGAGTGTGAGGACACTGCTGCCAAATAGAATCACAGAATCATAGAACCAAGCAGGCTGGAAGAGAGCTCCAAGCTCAGCCAGCCCAACCTAGCACCCAGCCCTGCCCAACCAACCAGACCATGGCACTAAGTGCCCCAGCCAGGCTTGGCTGCAACACCCCCAGCCACAGCCACTCCACCACCTCCCTGGGCAGCCCATTCCAATGCCAATCACTCTCTTCCAGCACCTCAACAGCTCTCTGCAATTCAGGAGCCCACAACTGGACACAGCACTCCAGGGCTGGCCTGAGCAGTGCTGAGCACAGGGGCACAAGAACCTCCCTTGTCCTGCTGCCCACACTGCTCCTGAGCCAGCCCAGGATGCCATTGGCTCTGCTGCCCACCTGGGCACTGCTGCCTCCTCTGCAGCTCCTCTCTCCCACCACCCCCAGCTCCCTCTCTGCCTGCCTGCTCTCAGCCACTCTGGCCCCAGCCTGCAGTGCTGCTTGGGGTTGTTGTGGCCAAAGTGCAGAACCCTGCACTTGGCCTTGTTCAGCCTCATCCCATTGGCCTCTGCCCACCCATCCAGCCTGGCCAGGTCCCTCTTCAGGGCTCTCCTACCCTCCAACAGCTCCACACCTGCTCCTAGCTTGGTGTCATCTGCAAACTTACTGCTGCTGGACTCAATCCCCTCATCACTTACTGATGCTGGAATTAATCCCCTCATCACTTACTTAATATGGACTCAATCCCCTTGTCCTGTGATGGTCCATGGTGGAATTCTCTTTTCCAAGCTCACCTTTGAGAACCAGGCATGTTGAAAGCACTTCTTTTCTTTTGCCTATACATGTGAGCAGAATATACTGAGACCTATCCTGCCCAGTGCAGTGCCCCAGCCTCTGCTGGGGTCCTCTGAAAGAACATTTTCAGCTATTCCCTACTTGACAGCCAGTTTCAGAAGGATCATTATGGGCCATGCTAGCAGCTGCTTGCTTTTATCTACAAGAGCTGCTTCTCTCTACATGTTTTTTCTGCTGTGTTTGCTTATTTCCTTGAGCTTCACATGGTTTGGGGACAAAGGTTTGCATTTCAGAGTTCCATTTTTACTTCTTTCTGGTGTGTTGAGAACAGAAATGAGACTAGCAGCTCCCTGGAGGACGTTTAAGGTATGAGCTGTGAGCCAGATGCAGGCCATAAAACTCCACGCAGTTGAGGCTTGTTGCAGGCAGCTGCAGTCACCTATGGATGGAGACTTCAGGTCCCAGCACACATGGAAGACAAACCTCTGAGATGAAGGGAGAATATTTCATGCTCTGCCCCAGGAACATCTTGGGACACATTCCTAGAATCACAGAATCAGGCAGGGTTGGAAGGGACCACAAGGAGCAGCCAGTTCCAACCCCCCTGCCATGCCCAGGGACACTCTACCCTAGACCAGGCTGCACACAGCCTCAGCCAGCCTGGCCTCAAACACCTCCAGGGATGGGGCTTAGAATCCATCAGGTTTGGAAGGGACCATAAGGAGCAGCCAGTTCCAATCCCCCTGCCATGGGCAAGGACACCTTACCCTAGAGCAGGCTGCACACAGCCCCATCCAGCCTGGCCTTCACTCATTTTGCTTCATTCTGTTAATCACAGACTCAGAGAAGTTCTCAGATTGGCAAAGAGCTCCAAGCTCGTTGAGTCCAATCATTAGCTTCACACTGACAAGTCCCTGACCAAACCAAAGCCCTCAGCACAACACCTAATCGCTGTGCTTGGAAAGGAGCACCAGCATCAGCCAGTCCAACCTTCATCCCAGCAGCCTTCATCACCAGACCACAGCCTCAAGCACCACAGCCACTCTCCTTTTAAACACCTCCAGGGTGTTAAACACTCCACCACCTCCCTGGGCAGCCTGTGCCAGTGCCTGACCACCTGCTCAGGAGAGAACTTCCTCCCAACAGCCAACCTAAGCCTCCCCTGAGGCAACCTGAGGCCATTTCCTCCTGTCCTATCATTAGTAACTGGGGAGAAGAGACCAGCTCCAGCCTCACTACAACCTCCTTTGAGGTAGTTGTAGAGGGCAATAAGGTCCCCTCTCAGCCTCCCCTTCTGCAGACTACACACCCCTAGCTCCCTCAGCTGCTCCTCACAGGCCATGTTTGCCAGAGCTCTCCCCAGCCTCACTGCCCTTCCCTGCCCCTGCTCCAATCCCTCTAAGAGAACCAAGACCTCTGTTTCCAGACAGCTATTTCAAAGGTGGTTGTGTCCTCCGGGAAGCTGGAAGCCACTGGAGAGTTTGGAGCATCCCCACTATTGACATGAAGGTGCTTCCTGTCTGCATGGGATCCTCCACTGCCTGGCCTCATGCTCTGTTTGCTGCCTGTGGCTAAACACTCTATAAACAGGAAGGATACTTAAAAGATGCATCTAAATAAAGCCCTGGTGTGGATAATTCCCTGCTGGGTTAACGAGGAAGATGCTGGCCCAAAGAGGAAAACTGTCATATGCAAGGTAACAGAATCACAGATCCATAGAATCAGGCAGGGTTGGAAGGGACCACAAGGAGCAGCCAGTGCCAACCCCCTGCCATGCCCAGGGACACCCTACCCTAGAGCAGGCTGCACACAGCCTCAGCCAGCCTGGCCTCAAACACCTCCAGCCATGGGGCCTCAACCACCTCCCTGGGCAACCCCTGCCAGCCTCTCACCACTCTCCTGCTCAACAACTTCCTCCTCACCTCCAGCCTCACTCTCCCCACCTCCAGCTTTGCTCCATTCCCCCCACTCCTGCCACTCCCTGACAGCCTCAAAAGTCCCTCCCCAGCTTTTTTGGAGTCCCCTTCAGATCCTGGAAGGCCACAAGAAGAACCACAGAACTACAGAACCAGAGAATCACAGAACCTCAGAATCACAGAATTAACCAGGCTGGAAAAGACCTCCAGGATCATCCAGCCCAACCTAGCACCTAACCCTTCTCATTAACTAACCCCTGGCACTAAGTGCCCCAGCCAGGCTTGGCTGCAACACCTCCAGCCACGGCCACTCCACCACCTCCCTGGGCAGCCCTTTCCAATGCCAATCACTCTGCTAACAACTTCCTCCTCACATCCAGCCTAGACCTGCCCTGCCACAGCTTCAGGCTCTGTCCCCTTCTTGTCCCTGGCTGCCTGGCAGCAGAGCCCAACCCCACCTGGCTACAGCCTCCCTGCAGGCAGCTGCAGGCAGCAATGAGCTCTGCCCTGAGCCTCCTCTGCTGCAGGCTGCACACCCCCAGCTCCCTCAGCCTCTCCTCACAGGGCTCTGCTCCAGGCCCCTCCCCAGCCTTGCTGCCCTTCTCTCCACACCTTCCAGCACCTCAACAGCTCTCTGCAATTCAGGAGCCCAGAGCTGGACACAGCACTCCAGGGCTGGCCTGAGCAGTGCTGAGCACAGGGGCACAAGAACCTCCCTTGTCCTGCTGCCCACACTGCTCCTGAGCCAGCCCAGGATGCCACTGGCCCTGGGACTTCCAGCATTTATGGAAGACAAAATCTCTTTGCATGTTGGAGCTCTGCAGTGACCAAAACCACTCTGGCAGTCAAACTGAACCAAAGGAAAGCCTGCACCTGGCTGTTACTTCTGTTTCCTCCCAAGTAAAACCACACACATCTCTCCAGCCCCCCAGTGACCCCAGGTGAAGGCAGAGGAGCTGCAAAGGGAATAGCTTGCAATATATTTGCAATTAAGCACTGTACCATTCTTACTCTCCTTTCAGTTGGTTTTATGTCTTCTTCCCTCCCCTCCACACCTCCAAGAGACCCAAAGCCTGCAGGGTGGTCAGGCAGTGAGGATGCTAGAAGCCAGTGCTAAAAGATATCTAACTTAAGGTGGACATTCAGTGCTGCATCAGTTGTCAGCTTTTTGTCCCTCTTCCAACAACTCCCAGAGCCTCTTGTTCTTGGCACTGCCTCCTACTTTCTCAGACAGAACTTGTTCAAACAAGCAATGTTATTTCACTTGAGCTCTCAGATGGGCCTTTATTTCATCCAGATGTTCCTGCTCAGGCCCCTGCCTTGCTTCAGAGCAACACTTTGTACAATACCTAATCTTGAAGTCACTTTTGCTTTAACTCACCACTGTGTTTTTCTTAGAGGACTGTGTTTGACATAACCCACTGGCCCATTTCACAACTGGGCTGTCTCCACCTTTGGCAACCCCTTGGCTTATTTATTCCATCTTCTTTTTAATGGAACTGCTGGAACCACAGAAAATCCATTAATAGGCTTCAAATTTGCAAGCAAGAAGGGGGAAGGGGGGGGGGGGGAGGGAAGATCCTCTCTGTGTGAATTAGAGCAGTTGGGAAGAGTGAATGACTTCTGCCACATAAGGAATTAGGTCTGGTGTAGACCTGTGAGTGTGGGCTTCAAAAAGGGTGAAGGTTTTCCCACAAATCCTGGGAGTTAAGTCCATGTTTTGCAATATTTACCCACTTTTTAATCTCTTTTTCCCTCTTTCCCCCCTTTTGCTTTTCCTTTTTTTTTTTTTACATGTTCTAGGAACTTTATGCATCATATTTATTGACACTGCCAGCTACAAAACACAGAATCATGGAATCAACCAGGTTGGAAGAGACCTCAAAGATCACCCAGTCCAACCTGCATCTGTGTAGCCTATGTTATGCAGTTGAAGTGCTTATTGTCTGTATGAATGCATTGATATTAGTCAGAGAATGGCTTAGGTTGGAAGGGAGCTCAGAGCTCATCTCCTCCAACATCCCCACCATGGCCAGGAACACCTCTCAGTGAGATTCAGCTGCTCAGTCACAGAATTAACCAAGTTGGAAGAGACAAAGCTGGTGAAAGGGCTGGAACACAAGCCCAGTGAGGAGAGGCTGAGGGAGCTGGGGGTGTGCAGCCTGCAGCAGAGGAGGCTCAGGGCAGAGCTCATTGCTGCCTGCAGCTGCCTGCAGGGAGGCTGTAGCCAGGTGGGGTTGGGCTCTGCTGCCAGGCAGCCAGCAAAAGAACAAGGGGACAGAGTCTGAAGCTGTGGCAGGGCAGGTCTAGGCTGGCTGTGAGGAGGAAGCTCCTGGCAGAGAGAGTGATTGGCATTGGAATGGGCTGCCCAGGGAGGTGGTGGAGTGGCCGTGGCTGGAGGTGTTGCAGCCAAGCCTGGCTGGGGCACTTAGTGCCATGGTCTGGTTGGTTGGGCAGGGCTGGGTGCCAGGTTGGGCTGGCTGAGCTTGGAGCTCTCTGTCAACCTGCTTGAGTCTATGATTCTATGAGTCTAACCAGGTTGGAAAAGACCTCTAGGATCATCCAGTCCAACCTATCATCTAACCCTTCTAACTAACTAACCCCTGGCACTAAGTGCCTCATCCAGCCTCTTCTGAAACACCTCCAGGGATAGGGACTCCACCATCTCCCTGGGCAGCCAAAGAACTCATCCAGCCTAGACTTCAACACCCCCAGCAAGGAGGCAGCCACAGCCTCCCTGGACAGTCTGTGCCACACTCTCACACTCAACATGCTCCAGTCTCAGCCTGCTCTGCCTCAGCTTCAAACCATTGCCCCTTGGCCTGTCTCTAGAGCCCCTGATGCAAAGTCCCTCTGCAGCCTTCCTGCAGGCTGCCTTCAGCTCTGGGCAGGCAGCTCTGAGGTGCCCCTGGAGCCTTCTCTGCAGGCTGCACCCCCCCAGCTCCCTCAGCCTATCCTCACTGCAGAGCTGCTACTATCCACACCACTGATCAGATCATCTCTTTCCTTATGCCCCTTAGATGTTTTCCATGCTGCTGTGCCAGGCAAGCAGAGTTTCTTGGCTTTGCCCAACCACTGCTGGAAGTTCAGCTGTTCAAAACAACATCCACTTGAAACAAACTCAACATTTTCACTTAGTGTCTTCAAATGCTTTTGTTTGGTGGGTTGTTTTTTTTAATCATTTTGAGAAGCTGAATGATTTAAGGATGCAGATTCCTGAATTAGATGAAATCAATGCATGGAATTCATCAGGGAAGTTTGGACTAAAATGCTCTGGAAGCTGGTTTCAAATGTACAAAACATGCAATGTAAGCACAAAAGCAGGTTGCAGTTCTCCAAAGTAACAACAGCCCTTAAAAGAGGAACTAAATGGCTGGAAACTCTCCTTGCATACCAAAGAACAGCCCCAGGGATCAGTGTAGGTTGGGGACTGAGCTGTCGGAAGGCAGCAAAGGGGAAAAGGATCTGGGGATCCTAGTGGATGGGAAGGTGAGCATGAGGCAGCAATGTGCTCTGGTGGCCAGAAGGGACAATGCCATTCTGGGGTGCATTAGAAGGGCTGTGGTGAGTAGGTAGAGAGAGGTTCTCCTGCCCCTCTGCTCTGCCCTGCTGAGGCCACATCTGCAGTGCTGGGTCCGGTTCTGGGCCCCCCAGATCAAGGAGGACACAGAACTGCTGGAGAGAGTCCAGCACAAAACCATGAAGATCAGGAAGGGAATGGAACAGCTCTGTTAGGAGCAGAGCCTGAGGCAGCTGGGGCTGTGCTGCTGGGACAGAAGGAGCTGAGAGGTGACCTCAGCAGTGGTTCTCAATGTGTGCAGGTGAGTGGCAGGAGCTGGAGCCAGGCTCTGCTGGGTGATGCCCAGGGACAGCACAAGGGGCACTGGGGGGCAGCTGAGGCAGAGGAAGCTTCATGGAAACAGGAGGAGGATTTTTGTACTTTTGAGGGTGGCAGAGCTGTGGCACAGGCTGCCCAGGGAGGCTGTGGAGTCTCCCTCTCTGGAGATATTCCAAACCCCACCTGGATGTGTTCCTGTGTGATCTGCTCTTGGTGACCCTGCTGTGGCAGGGGGGTTGGACTGGCTGAGCCTTGGAGGTCCCTTCCAGCCCCTGACATTCTCTGACTCCATGAAGTCACTACAGGATCCAGACCCATCTTAAGCAAGGGGACTGCAGCTTGGGCTGGTGTCAAATGAAGTCACCCTTCAAGAGAACTGCAGCAGGCTCTGAATGCAGCCAACAGCATGATTTCTTGAATCATAGAATCACAGAATCAAGCAGGTTGGAAGAGAGCTCCAAGATCAACTTAGCAGTCCAATCTAGCACCCAGCCCTGCCCAACCAACCAGACCATGGCACTAAGTGCCCCAGCCAGGCTTGGCAAGAGCACCTCCAGCCACGGCCACTCCACCACCTCCCTGGGCAGCCCATTCCAGTGCCAATCACTCTCTCTGACAGCAACTTCCTAACAACATCCAGCCTAGACCTGCCCTGGCACAGGTTCAGCCTCTGTCCCCTTCTTCTGGTGCTGGCTGCCTGGCAGCAGAGCCCAACCCCACCTGGCTACAGCCTCCCTGCAGGCAGCTGCAGACAGCAATGAGCTCTGCCCTGAGCCTCCTCTGCTGCAGGCTGCACACCCCCAGCTCCCTCAGCCTCTCCTCACATGGTTTGTGCTCCAGGCCTTTCACCACCTTAAGGTCCCTTCCAGCTCCTGACATTCTGTGAGAGGTAGAGATGATGCTGAGGGTCGGTGTGAGGAGCTGGGTCTGACTGTGGAAGAACTGAAAACAAGAGAGGCAGAGGCCATGCAGAGAGAGGTGTGCTGGTGGAAGCTCTTGGGCATCAGCCCCCAGTGGGTGTGAAGCTCAGCATTCTCCCTGGCTTGATGAATGTTTGCCATTCTGACAGGAAATGCCAACAGCCTTGAATTAATTATGGCCCTAACGTTTTCCTGCTGGAGAGCCTGCTTTGGCCTGCTTGAAACAGCACAGCTTAGGCAAACAAACAGCAACTGCAAAGGCTAAAGCCGCTGCTGTTCATCTATCTTCCACCAAATGAATGCCTATCCTCCCCTCCTTCTGCCCTCTTCCCCCCTGCCCCAATTTCCTTCCACACAACAGATCCCACCTTTCAAAGGAGTCTGCTGTAGCCTCTCCCCCTGGAAGCCTCAAAGACCAAAAGCAAGCAGGAATGCAACAGCAGCAGCCAATGGATGTGCTATAGTGGGGTCAAGGTGGCTTAGAAAGCTGTACCAGAGAAGCAAGCAAGGCTGCTGCTGGGGGAGTGCTGCAAAAGTTGTGCCATGCAGGGATGAGCAAATTGCTGTAACACTGCTCAGGCCAGCCCTGGAGTGCTGTGTCCAGTTCTGGGCCCCTCAATTCCAGAGAGCTGTTGAGGTGCTGGAAGGTGTGGAGAGAAGGGCAGCAAGGCTGGGGAGGGGCCTGGAGCAGAGCCCTGTGAGGAGAGGCTGAGGGAGCTGGGGGGGTGCAGCCTGCAGCAGAGGAGGCTCAGGGCAGAGCTCATTGCTGCCTGCAGCTGCCTGCAGGGAGGCTGTAGCCAGGTGGGGTTGGGCTCTGCTGCCAGGCAGCCAGCAACAGAAGAAGGGGACACAGCCTGGAGCTGTGCCAGGGCAGGTCTAGGCTGGCTGTGAGGAGGAAGTTGTTGTCAGAGAGAGTGATTGGCATTGGAATGGGCTGCCCAGGGAGGTGGTGGAGTGGCCGTGGCTGGAGGTGTTGCAGCCAAGCCTGGTTGGGGCACTTAGTGCCATGGTCTGGTTGGTTGGGCAGGGCTGGGTGCTAGGTTGGGCTGGCTGAGCTTGGAGCTCTCTTCCACCCTGCCCTGCCTGATTCTATGATTTGCATGAATTGAGTGGCCCAGAACTGGACACAGCACTCAAGGTGTGGCCTGGCCAGTGCTGAGTGCAGGGCAGGATAACCTCCCTTGTCCTGCTGTCCACACTGCTCCTGTCAGTTACAGTTACTGAGCAAGAGAGATGAGCAGTAGGTAGGTCACTGTTCCCAGATATCCTGAACATGTCAACTTCCATTACTCTGCCTTCATCTCATCCCTTCTCCAGCTTGCATTCTGCTATAGGCTGGAGCAGTTAGTTTTGGGGTGAATCTGCCAGGTGCTGAATAGGAAGGAAAATGCAGCAAGTTGCCTGCCAAAAGCTGTGGTTTGGGCTAAAGCAACAATTAGGAAGAAGTTCTTCACAGAGAGAGTGATTGGCATTGGAATGGGCTGCCCAGGGAGGTGGTGGAGGCACCGTCCCTGGGGGTCTTCAAGCAAAGCCTGGCTGGGGCACTTAGTGCCATGGTCTGGTTGATTGGATAGGGCTGGGTGCTAGGTTGGACTGGATGAGCTTGGAGGTCTCTTCCAACCTGGCTGATTCTATGATTCTGTGATTCTAAGCTGCACTTCTTGTCTCTTGTTTCCCAAACCCTTCACCTCCCCTATCCCTGCCAGCTCTCCTATGAGTGCTGTGCCAGACGCTGAGGCTGTGGCTGGTCTGCTGTGAGCTGGCACAGGAAACAGAAGCACTTTGGTCTGTAGTTTGGGGCAAGTTTCCCCCACATGACTGAAAATGTGAATCTGAGTGCCCAGTGATGAGCTCTCATTGCAGTGATGAGCTCTCACTGCAGCTGCCATGCATCTGTGGGAGAGCAGAAGGCAAAGCCCTGTCCTGGAGCTACCCAGCTTGGAGCTTTGCCAGGATCCACAGCTGGGGTCAGATAGGGAGAGCAGCCGAGGTCCAAGGTCAGACTGCAGGGCTAGTGGGAGATGTTTGCTGGAGCCTGGAGGGGAGGAGAGGAGATGAGGAATGGAATGAGCTCAGAGAATGGGGATCCCGACGGAAGAGCACGCCGAGGGCAGGGAGCTGAATGAACACCACCTCTCAGAGGACAGGGAGGTCTCCCTGGGCACGCAGAAGCCAGAGCTCGTTTCTCTGCCGAGCTGCACAAACACCAGCTGGAAGCAGCACAGCAAAAGGCCATTCACCAAGTGCAAGCCCCTTCAGCTAAGGACTGCCATGGAAATTAACTCTGCTAAGCCCACCTAAAACCACCGGGAGTGTGCTCATCTTTGCTGCGGGCCACCGCAGGGGAAGGCTTCAAGGAGCAGCAGGGAATGGGGCGGGTTGGAAGGGAGCTTGGAGATCGGCAGCTTCAGCCAGTAACTCAGTGCTAAGTCATCACTGAATCAGGTCCCCAAGCATCACAGCTACAACAGACTTCGCTATGGGAAACAAAAACAGAAGTAAAAGAAAAGTGAAGTAAAATAAAGCAAAATAAAGTAAAATAAGGCAAAATAAAGTAAAGCAAAGCAAGCTAAAATGAAGTAAAATAAAATAAAGTTAAATAAAATAAAGCAAAAAAAGTAAAATAAAATAAAGGAAAATAAATTAAAATAAAATAAATTAAAATAAAGCAAAATAAAATAAATTAAAATAAAATAAAGCAAAATAAAATGAAGTAAAATAAAATAAAGCAAAATAAAGTAAAATAAGGCAAAATAAAATAAAGTAAAGCAAAGCAAAATAAAATGAAGTAAAATAAAATAAAGTGAAATAAAATAAAGCAAAAAAAAGTAAAATAAAATAAAGGAAAATAAAGCAAAATAAAATAAATTAAAATAAAATAAAATCAATTAAAATAAAATAAAGCAAAATGAAATGAAGTAAAATAAAATAAGGCAAAATAAAATAAAGCAAAGCAAAATAAAATGAAGTAAAATAAAATAAAGTGAAATAAAATAAAGCAAAAAAAAAAGGAAAATGAAATAAAGGAAAATAAAGGAAAATAAAATAAAGCAAAATAAAGCAAAACAAAACAAGGCAAAATAAAGTAAAATAAAATAAGGCAAAATAAAATAAAGAAAAATAAAGCAAAATAAAATGAAGTAAAATAAAATAAAGCAAAATAAAATAAAGTGAAATCAAATAAAGTAAAATAAAATAAAGCAAAATAAAGAAAAATAAAATAAAATAAAGCAAAATAAAATGAAATAAAACAAAATAAAGCAAAATAAAGCAAAACAAAATAAGGCAAAATAAAATAAAGCAAAATAAAGTAAAAGCAAAACAAAGTGAAGTATAATAAAGCCAAACAAATGTAAAATAAAAGTAAAATCAAGTAAAAAAGGGAAATATAATAAAAGCAAAATAAAGTTAAAAAGCAAAATAAAATAAAGCAAATTAAAGGAAAAGCAAAGTAAAATAAAGCAAATTAAAGCAAAAACAAAGTAAAGTAAAATAAAGCAGAAGAAAAGTAAAGTGAAATCAAATTAGGTAAAATAAAACAAAAGCAAAACAAAATAAAAAGTAGAAAATAAGATAAAGTGAAAGCAAAATAAAGTAAAATAAAGTAAAATAAAATAAATAAGTAAAGGTAAAATAAAATGAAGCAAAATAAAGTAAAAGCAAAGCAAAGTAAAATAAAGCAAAAGAAAAGCAAAATAAAGCAAAAGAAAAGCAAAATAAAAGAGAAATAAAATGCAGTAAAATAAAAGTAGAATATAATAAAGGCAAAATAAAGTAAAGAAAAATAGAGTTAAATAAAAGAAAACAAATTAAAGTAAAAGCAAAGTAAAATAAAGCAAAATCAAAGTAAAGAGAAATAAAATAAAGTAAAATAAAAGTAAAATATAACAAAAGCAAAATAAAAAGTAGAAGTGAAACAAAGTGAAATAAAATGAAGTAAAATAAAAGTAAAATATAATAAAGGCAAAATAAAATAAAGAAAAAGAGAGTAAAATAAAGCAAAATAATGTAAAAGCAAAGTCAAATAAAGCAAAATAAAGGTGAAATACAATAAAAGTAAAGGTAAATTAAAATAAAGTAAAAGCAAAGTCAAATAAAAGTAGAATAAAATGAAGTCAAAGTGAAATATAATAAAAGGAAAATAAAATAAAACAAAATAAAGGAAAACAAAATAAAACCAAGTAAAAGCAAAGTAAAACAAAGCAAAATAAAATCACACTAA
The DNA here is from genome assembly GCF_015220805.1 of Pogoniulus pusillus. Taxonomy (NCBI): domain Eukaryota; kingdom Metazoa; phylum Chordata; class Aves; order Piciformes; family Lybiidae; genus Pogoniulus; species Pogoniulus pusillus. The sequence continues at coordinate 38,933,534 of NC_087272.1, forward strand.
AAATAAAGCAACACAAAGGAAAATAAAATAAAACTAAGTAAAAGCAAAGCAAAATAAAGCAAAGCAAAGGAAATTAAAGCAAAATGAAGGCAAACTAAAAATAAAGCAAGGTGAAGGGAAACAAAATAAAACAAAGTAAAATAGAGTAAGATAAAAGCAAACTAAAAATAAAGCAAGGTGAAGGGAAACAAAATAAAACAAAGTAAAATAGAGTAAAATAAAAGCAAACTAAAAATAAAGCAAAATCAACTCAGATAAAGCAAAATAGAATCGAGTGAAGTCCAACCCAATACGCAAGCCGCAGCCAGAGGAGCGCTGTCGAGGCTGCTCTTTGACAGTGACAAAGCTCAGGGTCCCTTCGTTCCCCAGCGGGCAGCCCCCAGGTAAGCTTCTCCTACCTGGGGGAGGGGGAAACCGGCAAGAGGAGGCTCTGAGCTGGAGAGAAAAGCTTCAGAGCCCTTCTGCGGCAGGAGAAGCAGCAGCCTGGCGTGGGCAAGAGCCACTGCTGCCAAAACGCATGCCAGGGAGGGTAAGCAGAGAGGGGCTTCGGGTTACAGCGAGGCTTTAATTGATAACGCAGTTAACAAAGGGACAGCTCCGCGGGGATGCTCAGATGTGCTCAAGATGCTCTTCTTACAAAGTGAAGTCAAGGCGGTGCGGAAAAAGCAGCTCCCTGTGCCCCGGGGCCGTTCCAGGCCACCGCACTCTCTGCTAGCACTCCTTCTGCAGTGGCATTTGGCCATGTGTCAGCTCTTTGTTCCATCAGCTTCCAGTAGCCTCCTCGGACACGCTGCCTGGACAGCCACCTACAGCAGTGCTGGCCACAGCAAAGGCCAGCAAGCAACTGGCAGGCAGGATGTGGGCAGCTCCGAGAACTAACCAGCTTGGAAAAGACCTCTGGGATCATCCAGTCCAAGCTAGCACCTAACCCTTCTCATTGACCAACCCCTGGCACCAAGTGCTGCATAGAGTCATAGAGCCAAGCAGGCTGGAAGAGAGCTCCAAGCTCAGCCAGCCCAACCTAGCACCCAGCCCTGCCCAACTGGTCAGACCACACCTCGAGTACTGCGTTCAGTTCTGGGCCCCCCAGTTTAGGAAGGACACTGAGATGCTTGAGCGTGTCCAGAGAAGGGCGACGAGGCTGGGGAGAGGCCTTGAGCACAGCCCTACGAGGAGAGGCTGAGGGAGCTGGGATTGGTTAGCCTGGAGAAGAGGAAGCTCAGGGGTGACCTTATTGCTGTCTACAACTACCTGAGGGGTGGTTGTGGCCAGGAGGAGGTTGCTCTCTTCTCTCAGGTGGCCAGCACCAGAACAAGAGGACACAGCCTCAGGCTGTGCCAGGGGAAATTTCGGCTCGAGGTGAGGAGAAAGTTCTTCCCTGAGAGAGTCATTGGGCACTGGAATGGGCTGCCCGGGGAGGTGGTGGAGTCGTCGTCCCTGGGGCAGTTCAAAGCAAGGTTGGATGTGGCACTTGGTGCCATGGTCTAGCCTTGGGCACTGTGGTAAAGGGTTGGACTTGATGATCTGTGAGGTCTCTTCCAACCTTGGTGATACTGTGATACTGTGTGATACTGTGACCATGGCACTCAGTGCCCCAGCCAGGCTTGGCTGCAACACCTCCAGGCACAGCCACTCCACCACCTCCCTGGGCAGCCCATTCCAATGCCAATCACTCTCTCTGCCAACAACTTCCTCCTCACATCCAGCCTAGACCTGCCCTGGCACAGCCTCCAGGCTGTGTCCCCTTCTTCTGGTGCTGGCTGCCTGGCAGCAGAGCCCAACCCCACCTGGCTACAGCCTCCCTGCAGGCAGCTGCAGGCAGCAATGAGCTCTGCCCTGAGCCTCCTCTGCTGCAGGCTGCACACCCCCAGCTCCCTCAGCCTCTCCTCACAGGGCTCTGCTCCAGGCCCCTCCCCAGCCTTGCTGCCCTTCTCTCCACACCTTCCAGCACCTCAGCATCTCTCTGCAATGGAGGAGGCCACAACTGGACACAGCACTCCAGGGCTGGCCTGAGCAGTGCTGAGCACAGGGGCGGGCACAAGAACCTCCCTTGTGCTGCTGCCCACACTGCTCCTGAGCCAGCCCAGGATGCCATTGGCTCTGCTGCCCACCTGGGCACTGCTGCCTCCTCTTCAGCTCCTCTCTGCCAGCACCCCCAGCTCCCTCTCTGCCTGGCTGCTCTCAGCCACTCTGGCCCCAGCCCCAAGTGCTGCTTGGGGTTGTTGTGGCCAAAGTGCAGAACCCTGCACTTGGCCTTGTTCAGTCTCATCCCATTGGCCTTTGCCCACCCATCCAGCCTGGCCAGGTCCCTCTGCAGGGCTCTGCTACCCTCCAACAGCTCCACAGCTGCTCCTAGCTTGGTGCCATCTGCAAACTTACTGCTGCTGGACTCAATCCCCTGCTCCAGATTATCAATAAAGATACTGAACAGGACTGTGCCCAGCACTGACCCCTGGGGCACAGCACCAGTGCCAGCTGCCAGCTGGATGTGGCACCATTCACCACCACTCTCTGGGCCCAGCCCTCCAGCCAGTTCTTGACCCATATCAGAGTGAATCTGTCCAAGCCAGGAGCTGCCAGCTGTGCCAGGAGCTTGTTGTGGCAGACTGCATATTCTGGGTCTCTGTTATTTCCACCCTGCCCCCAGCACAGAGCAGTCCTGCGTGTGCTGGGCAGCCACAAGCGTGCCCTCCGTTTGGACAGCTGTGAGCCCTGCAGTTTTGCTCCCCCCCTCCCAGAAAGTGCCCTTTGCCTCCCACAAACACACACCCAGCATAGCTTTGGTGTGCTGGTGAGGAATAGAGGCACTTTTGTGAGGCAGTTTTCATAGAATCATAGAATGGTTTAGGTTGGAAGGGACCTCAAAGATCACAGGCAGGGACACCTCCCACTAGAACAGGTCACTCTCTTCTGCTTTCCTCCTACACAACTGGACAGCAGCAAGGCTGACAAAAGTCATTTTCCAGCAAAGGAATCTCAGTTTCTCCAATGATTTTGCAATCATTTTCTCACAGCCCAGCATTCCCCTATTGTTTTCCTTCTCTGTCTCCAGCTGTTGCCCCCAGCCCACATCTCTCCTTTGAGTTTTGCAATGTACCAACCCCAGGAGGTGGTTGAGGCATGGCCACAAGCTCAGCAGATAGCCAAGCTGGTTTCTGAAGGCTGCTCCAGAGAGAGGATATGCAGAATCACAGAGACATCCAGGCTGGCAAAGCCCCTCAGGATTACCAAGCCCAACCTAGAACCCTGCTCCACAAGATGGTGTGGTTGAGGCCCCATCCCTGGAGGTGTTTAAAGCCAGGCTGGATGAGGCTGTGGGCAGCCTGCTCTAGGGTAGGGTGTCTTTGCCCATGGCAGGGGAGTTGGAACTGGATGATCTTTGTGGTCCCTTCCAACCCTGACTGATTCTAAGATTCACCTTAAACCATATCCCTAAGCACCACATCCAAACCACCTTTAAACACACCCAGGCTGGGTGACTCCACCACCTCCCTGGGCAGCTCATTCCAGAGCCTGACCACTCTTGCTGGGAAAAAAGTTTTCCTATTGTCCAGTCTAAACCTCCCCAGCCTCAGCCTGAGGCCATTGCCTCTTGTTTTGTCTCCAGCTCCCTGTGAGCAGAGCCCAGCAGCAGCCTCTCCACAATGTCCCTTCAGGTAGCTGTAGACAGCAGTGAGCTCTGCCCTCAGCCTCTCCAGCTCAACCTAACCATCCCCAGCTCCCTCAGTCACTCCTAAGGTTTACTCTTCATCTTCTTCCCCAGCTTCCTTGCCCTCCTCTGTGCCTGCTCCAGCACCTCCACATCTCTCTTGTATTGAGGTGCCCAAAACTGAACACGACACTCAAGCTGTGAGCTCTGAACAAGGAGAATTGGATACTCTGCACTGCTAAAAGCAGAGGGCAGAGAAGATTCTCAGCCAGCAGAACAACCAATCCAGCCAGCAGCCTTTTCATACCATGCAGCCTTGAAGTTGTGCCTCTCCTGACATTATAAAACCACTGCAAGGCCACACAAACTGCTACAGGCAAAGCCACCCAGCCCCTTCCCTTGTTTATTTTTTGCAGACCAAGCATGTTTTATGAGTGTGGTGGCTTTGCAAGGGTACAGGGCAGGCTGCAATTCATCCTCTGCAGCAGGCAGCTGAAGCTTCTGGGCTGCTGTACTTGCAAGAGCGAGGTAACGACACAATATGAGGGGCAAGAGAGAGACTGAGTAAGAAAATACTCTGGGTTAAGAATTAAATGAAACCTCATGTGAAACCAGCATTAAAAACACCTCTCAACACATTCCCTCTGCTGCCTTTTTTGGCCAAGGGGAGCAGCTTACAGGCAGCCCCTTGAGTGCCTCACCATGTCCACCTGTCCTTGCAAGACCAGCTCTGCTGCTTGGTGAGGGGAGAGAAGGTCACAGCCCCTTCCTGCCTCCTCCTCCAGCTCCTGCAGAGCTCCTGGTGTTGCTCTCAGCTGAGGCCTTCGAGGAGGCTGTGAGTTAGCTCAGCTTCTTGGGCATTTCTACAAGCTCTTTGTGTCCTCTTTCTCCTGAGCAATGCAGCCCTACAGTATCTGAGCTGGCCCCATGGAGGGTCTCTTCTCCCTGTGCATACCCCTCCTGGAGTACTGTGTCCAGTTCTGCAGCCCTTATTATTACAAGAGGGATATAGAGGTGCTGGAAGGTGTCCAGAGAAGGGCCACAAGGATGAGAGATGAATGAGGCAGTTTGGGCTGTTCAGTCTGGAGAGGAGAAGGCTCCCAGGTAACCTTATTGTGGTCTTGCAGTAGCTTAAGTGGGCTACAAGAAAGCTGAGGAGAGACTTTTTAGGCTGTCAGGGAGTGATAGGACTGGGAGGAATGGAACAGAGCTAGAAATGGGGAGATTCAGCCTGGATGTTAGGAAGAAGCTGTTCAGCAGGAGGGTGGTGAGAGCCAGGAAGGGGTTGCCCAGGAAAGTTGTGGAAGCCTCATCCCTGGAGGTGTTTAAGGCCAGGCTGGAGGAGGCTCTGCACAGTCTAATCTAGTGTGAGGTGTCCCTGCCTATGGCAGGGGGGTTGGAACTAAATGACCTCTGTGGTCCCTTCCAACTATGGCTGATTCTATCTCCTGTTCAACTGCAAAGTGACATGGCAAGGGAGAAGCTCCTGTTCATTTGCAAAGGGACATGGCAAGAGAGAAGCTCCTGCTCATCTGAAAAGTGGCATGGCAAGAGAGAAGCTCCTGCTCATCTGAAAAGTGGCATGGCAAGGGAGAAGCTCCTGCTCATTTGCAAAGGGACATGGCAAGGGAGAAGCTCCTGCTCATCTGAAAAGGGACATGGCAAGGGAGAAGCTCCTGTTCATCTGCAAAGGGACATGGCAAGGGAGAAGCTCCTGCTCATCTGCAAAGGGACATGGCAAGGGAGAAGCTCCTGCTCATTTGCAAAGGGACATGGCAAGGGAGAAGCTCCTGTTCATCTGCAAAGGGACATGGCAAGGGAGCAGCTCCTGTTCATCTGCAAAGGGACATGGCAAGGGAGCAGCTCCTGTTCATCTGCAAAGGGACATGGCAAGGGAGAAGCTCCTGCTCATCTGCAAAGGGACATGGCAAGGGAGAAGCTCCTGCTCATCTGCAAAGGGACATGGCAAGGGAGAAGCTCCTGCTCATCTGCAAAGGGACATGGCAAGGGAGAAGCTCCTGCTCATCTGCAAAGGGACATGGCAAGGGAGCTCATCTCTGGGGACAGAAAGCTCCAGGGAGGCAGGACCAACACAAGAAACAAGACATGACAGCAGCTCCGTGAAAGACCCTCCCAACTGGGAATGTTTTCCTTTGGAAGCAGTGAAATGAAGGATCGGGGTGATGACAAACAGAGATAAGGGGAACCTATCAACATTCCTTGTAAAGCACATGGCCCTGTCAAGGAGAGTTCAGCCCCTGACAGCATCCATTCCTGGACACTCGGGATGCTGTGGGACTCCTCAGCAGATGCTGCCCTGTCTGCCTCTCCCCTCCCCTGCTTTTTATTACATGGATTACAGCCTTCAAAGTCGTGAGTTGGCTTTCTTTAGCTTTCAAACCAAAACCAACCCCAAACTTGTTCATCTGAGCTGTTTTCGGGCTGACTTACAAGCAGTGTGACCCCCCTGAGGGCCTCAGCCAGAGCATCCTGCCTTTTGTTTACATCTCAATTTCGCCTCCAATTCTTTTCAGCCCAAACCAGGACGGAAAGACTGAAGCAGCACCAGGCTGCAGACCAACCCCACACGGCTTTGAGACCTGTGTAATGCTTTCAGGACATTCCCTTTTGCTGTTAGCCCGTGGCTAGAAGGAAAATATGCAGCAAAGCCCAGCAAGGGACTGGAGGTCTCCTCCCCACAGAGCTCTCTGCTGCCTGTTGACATTAAGTTCAAAGCCAGGCTGGGAGACCTGTTTTGTCAGATGGAGTTGGGTAGCTGTTTGGAGAGGTGGTCAATAGACCTGCTCCTTGGCCCCAGGCTCAGCATCACCAAGGGCTGTGGAAAGAGACAGTGCAGCTTTGTACTCCTTGATTTATTTACACAGCAGCTTGTGGAGATGTAAATGAAAAAGAAGAAAGCTTTGGGGAGCCCAGAGCACAATGGCACCAAAACTCTTCTGGTGCCAGCAAAGTCTGGGTAGTTAAGGCTCTCTGAATCTGGCTTTCGTGTGAGCAGCAGCTAAACAAGCTGCTTTCTCCTTCCCTCCCCCCCTTTCTTTCTTAATAGCTATCTGCCCTGGGTTTGCTCTGATTTTTGACATGGTTTATCATCAGCAGGGTGCCAGGGGTGGAGTCACCATCCCTGGAGGTGCTCAAGAACAGACTGGATGAGGCACTTAGTGTCATGGTCTAGTTGATTGGACAGTTGTGGCAGGGCAGGTCTAGTCTGGATGTGAGGAGGAAGTTGTTGTCAGAGAGAGTGATTGGCATTGGAATGGGCATGGCAGGGAGGTGGTGGAGTGGCTGTGGCTGGAGGTGTTGAAGCCAAGGCTGGCTGGGACACTTAGTGCCATGGTCTGGTTGGTTGGGCAGGGCTGGGTGCTAGATTGGGCTGGATGATCTTAGAATCATCTTGGAGGGCTCTTGCAACCTCCTTGATTCTATAATTCTAAAGGGCTGTGGTTATATGATGGAAAAGTCTGGATGAACTATAGGATACACAGAAAAAAATTCCAGCACATCTTACTGCAGTCAGACAGCTCCTGGAGGCAATGAGATTAGCTTTTCACTGACTCAGAGCTCTGCTCCAGTGAGAGGTTGCTTTAAGAAGAGAAGTCTCTGAAAGCAGTGAAATCAGCTTTCTGCACAGAGCTCTGCTCCAGTGAGAAGTTGCTTTAAGAAGAGAAGACTCTGAAAGCAGTGAAATCAGCTTTTTGCACAGAGCTCTGCTCCAGTGAGAGGTTGCTTTAAGAAGAGAAGACTCTGAAAGCAGTGAAATCAGCTTTTTGCACAGAGCTCTGCTCCAGTGAGAGGTTGCTTTAAGAAGAGAACTCTGAAAGCAGTGAAATCAGCTTTTTGCACAGAGCTCTGCTCCAGTGAGAGGTTGCTTTAAGAAGAGAACTCTGAAAGCAGTGAAATCAGCTTTCTGCACAGAGCTCTGCTCCAGTGAGAGGTTGCTTTAAGAAGAGAACTCTGAAAGCAGTGAAATCAGCTTTTTGCACAGAGCTCTGCTCCAGTGAGAGGTTGCTTTAAGAAGAGAACTCTGAAAGCAGTGAAATCAGCTTTTTGCACAGAGCTCTGCTCCAGTGAGAGGTTGCCTTAAGAAGAGAAGTCTCTGAAAGCAGTGAAATCAGCTTTTTGCACAGAGCTCTGCTCCAGTGAGAGGTTGCTTTAAGAAGAGAACTCTGAAAGCAGTGAAATCAGCTTTTTGTACAGAGCTCTGCTCCAGTGAGAGGTTGCTTTAAGAAGAGAACTCTGAAAGCAGTGAAATCAGCTTTTTGCACAGAGCTCTGCCCGAGTGAGATGTCTCTTTAAGAAAAGCAAGACACCAAGCTGGGTGGGAGATCTGTTTTCCCTCTTTAATTAATCCCTGTCTCAGACTTTGAAGACCTTTCTGCTCACTGCTTTTAAAGCAGCACCATTTATCTTGAGTGCCAGGGATCCCTTTAATGGCGTTCACAGTCATTCAAGCTCTTTCTGCAAAGCCAGCAGCCCCACCCTTGATAAGACTGGCAGATTTCAATCCAAGCTGTTAAATGTCTTCACAGACATCAATCTGGCTTTGAGTGAAGAGAAATCGAGGTAGATCTTTAAGGACCTTTGGGCAAGACTGCAGGGAGCTTAAGGAAAATTTGGAGGTAGGTTTATACACTGCTTGGGCTTCTGCCTCCTTGCAGGGCAGAAGTGACAAGACTGCCACAAGGCTGCAAGTGCTTTCTCATGTCAGATGAGCTAAACAAGAAGCATTTGGCTACTTCTGAAGCCTAAAAGTGGATTTTCTGCAAAGCTTTCAGATGCAAGCATCTACAAAAATTATCTACATATTTTGGGGTGGGGGGAAGCAACTAAAGTCATAAAATAAGTGGTACACTCAATCAAGAGAGGAGTCATAGAACCATAGAAGGAACCACAGAACCACAGCAGGTACCATAGAAGGAACCACAGCAGGAACCACAGAATCACAGCAGGAACCGTAGAAGGAACCACAGAATCACAGCAGGAACCCTAGAAGGAACCACAGCAGGAACCACAGAATCACAGCAGGAACCATAGAAGGAAACACAGCAGGAACCACAGGAGGAACCCTAGAAGGAACCACAGAATCACAGCAGGAACCATAGAAGGAACCACAGCAGGAACCACAGAATCACAGCAGGAACCATAGAAGGAACCACAGCAGGAACCACAGCAGGAACCACAGCAGGAAACACAGAACCACAGCAGGAACTGCAGAAGGAACCACAGCAGGAACCGCAGAATCAGTCAGGGTTGGAAGAGACCACAAAGATCATCCAGTTCCAATCCCCCTGCCATGAGCAGGGACACCTCACACTAGATCAGGCTGTCCAGAGCCTCATCCAGCCTGGCCTGGCATGAAATCTATGCCAAGAATGAGACTCATAACAGCAAACATATTCCAATCCCATTGAAGAGTCACAGTGTGGAAGCAGCACTACATCATTAAGTACTCTCTTAAAGCAGCCATTTGCCCATTAAATGATTGGGAAACTGAATGCAGAAGAGCAGGGCTTTGACTTTACAAGGTACAGCACAAGTTAAGTGGATGCTTGAGCACTGAACATGCAGCTCCTATTACAGCTGTGCCTGGAAAAACACCTTTTGCATGTGCAGAGTTGCTTGGGCTACCCTGACACAGTCAGGCTTCAGAAGCTGGTTGTTTCTAGCATTGTGTGGTAGTTAGCCACTAGAAATGGGGGAATAATGGTGACATGGGGGGGGGGGAACAGGAGGGGAGATGGAGGGGGAGAAAACAGGAGGGGGAGAAAAAGGAGGGGGAGATGAAGGGGGAGAGGGAGTAAACAGTAGGGGGAGAAAAAGGAGGGGGAGAGGTAGAAAATGGGAGGGGGAGAGGGAAAAGGAGAAGGGGAGGTGGAGAGGGAGAGAGTAAAGAGGAGAGGAGGTGGAGGGGAAGAGGGGAAAGAGGAAGGGAGGCATAGGGGGAGAGAAAAAAGAGGAGGGGAGGTGGAGAGAGGGAGAGTGAAAAGAGGGAAGACGGAGAGAGGGAGAGAGAGAAAAAGGAAGTAAGACAGACAGAGAGAGAGAAAGAGGGGGGAGATGGAGTGAGAGAGAGAAAAAAGGGGGGGAGATAGAGAGAGAGGGAAAAAAAGAGGGGAGTTGGAGGGAGAGAGTGGAAAAAAGGAGGGGAGACAGAGGGAGAGGGAAAAAAGGTGGGATATGGAAGGAGAGGGAAAAACAGGGGGGAGACAGAGGGAGAGGGAAAAACAGGGGGGAGATGGAGGGAGAGGGAAAAACAGGGGGGAGATGGAGGGAGAGGGAAAAAAGGAGAGGAGACAGAGGGAGAGGGAAAAAGGAGGGGATGATGGAGAGAGGGGGGAAAAGGGGGAAGGGCAGAGAGAGAAGGAAAAAAGGGAGGAGGATGGAGAGGGGGGGGGAAAGGGAGTGACAGAGAGAGGGAGAAAAAAGTGGGAAGACAGAGAGAGGGGAAAAAAGAGAGAAGGGGGGAGGGAAAGAAGGGAGACAGAGAGGGGGAAAAGGAGGGGAAACGGAGAGAGAGAGGAAAAAGAGGAAATGGAGAGAGAGAAAAGGAGAGGAAATGGAGAGAGAGAGGAAACAGTGGAGTAAAGTAGTGAAGCATTACAACAGTTAAGAGTGAAATATTAAAGCAGGTAAATAGTTATAGCTAAATCAATAGTTCATTACATAGCTAAGCAACGAATGAAACAGTTAAATAATTCGTTAACTGGGTGAAAGGTCTTTTCCTTGGGCTTCTCTCACGCCTAGTTTTAGCCCAGGCAACCTGATTCTGAATGGGAGGGTTACAGAGGTTGTTCTGTTATTACCCTGTGCAATGGCAGTGAAAACTGATGATGAAGCAAGCCCAGCACACACACATACATATATGAAATCAAAAGCATGGTTGGTTGTCTATCCTACAGGCAGCATGAAAGATCTCCCTCTCTCACTGTGCCTTTAACTACTGCTTTCAGAAGTCCCAGTTTAGTGCTTCATCAAAAGCAGTTGGATGGGAAGGTTCGGGATGGGGTCTTTTTTTTTCCCTTCAGCTGGGTGTTGACTGCCGATGCCTGCTCCACATCTTCCCCCAGCCTCCAAATGCTTGAACTCAACTGACATAAAGCAGATAAAGCTTGGGTCCGTCAGGACAATTCCATCCCTCCTTAAACGCTGCAGCGATCCGGTCAACACGTGTAGCGGACAAGAGAGGGAGCTCTCTTGCTGCAGCTTCTCTGCTTGCTTGCCTTAAAATTCAAGGCTCTTTCCAGGATTTCATAACACAGGAAACAGAAGTTGTGTGTCCTGCAGAGGATTAGATATTGAGCAACGCTATTGCCCCCCCCCTCACCCCCCAAAAAGAGCCAAAACAAAAGCAAGCAAACAAGCTCCGTTTGCCTCCTCTCCCAACGGAACGGTGACTCTTTCAAAGTCACTTCTGCACGCTGAGCTGGCAGAGGATTTTTGCTTTCTCTTTCTTAAGTGTGGACTGGCAGTGAAAAGGAAAAGAAAGACTCTTTTATAAGGTTTTATTGCCCCCAAAATGGAAAAAACAGCTCCAGGGCTCTGCCTTTCCCTAAGCACCCCCTGACTGCCCAGCTAAAAGGGAAGCACTTCTCTGCTTGCCTGCCTGCCCTCAGCTGTAGCTTCCCTGGTGGGATGGTTTGGGAGCTACCTGCCCCCCCCCTACTCTTATGAAATCACCCAAACTAGACTCAGCCAGCTGGAATTTAAGGAATGAAGCTTTAGATTTACAGCTTAGCACAATGTACAAGCAGAGAGTTACAATATAGAATCATAGGATCATAGAATCATAGAATCATAGAATCAAGCAGGTTGGAATAGACCTCCAAGATCATCCAGTCCAACCTAGCACCCAGCCCTAACCAATCAACCAGACCATGGCACTAAGTGCCCCAGCCAGGCTTTGCTTCAACACCTCCAGGGATGGTGACTCCACCACCTCCCTGGGCAGCCCATTCCAATGCCAATCACTCTCTCTGTGAAGAACTTCTTCCTAACATCCAGCCTAGACCTACCCTGGCACAACTTGAGACTGTGTCCCCTTGTTCTATTGCTGGTTACCTGGGAGAAGAGGCCACCCCCCACCTGGCTACAATGCCCCTTCAGGTAGCTGTAGACAGCAATAAGATCACCCCTGAGCCTCCTCTTCTCCAGGCTAAACAGGCCCAGCTCCCTCAGCCTCTCCTCATATTTACAGCTAGATACAAGTTAAGGGTAATATAGAAACACAAAGCCTCCCAGAAACCAGAGTCCCCAGGAGGGGCTCCCAACCACCCTTCCACCTCCTTTCCACCCCTCTACCTTATCACAGAGTTTGCCTTAGGTGCAAGGTGAGTTTGGAGAGTCAGCCAGGGGGGTCAGGAAGCAGAAGGATTAGTTAGGCAGCAAGTGAGAGAGAGAGAAGGGAGGCAGCCAAAAGCCAGCAAGAACAATTCTGTTATCTGTGTTTGTGTTCTTGTTCTTATACATCTCAGGAAGCCTCTGAGAGCAGTAAACATCACCACTGTTTCCTTTTCACAGCCTATCATCTAATTCCTCTCACTAAAACATGCCAGCTAGGCTCAAACTAGCATATTACCCCCCACAATGAAAACAGCTCCAGGGCTCTGCCTTTCCCTAAGCACCCCCTGACTGCCCAGCTAAAAGGGAAGCACTTCTCTGCTCCACCAGGTTACTGCTTGCCTGCCTGCTCTCAGCTGTAGCTTCCCTGGTGGGATGGTTTGGGAGCTACCTGCCCCCCCCTACTCTTATGAAATCACCCAAACTAGACTCAGCCAGCTGGAATTTAAGGAATGAAGCTTTAGATTTACAGCTTAGCACAATGTACAAGCAGAGAGTTACAACATTTACAGCTAGATACAAGTTAAGGGTAATATAGAAACACAAAGCCTCCCAGAAACCAGAGTCCCCAGGAGGGGCTCCCAACCACCCTTCCACCTCCTTTCCACCCCTCTGCCTTATCATAGAGTTTGCCTTAGGTGCAAGGTGAGTTTGGAGGATCAGCCACGGGGGTTAGAAGCAGAAGAATTAGTTACAGAGAAGAAGCCCAGAGAGAAAGACACAGTCCAAGAGAGACACACATATTGTCTTATCTGTGTTTGTGTTCTTGTTCTTATATATCCCAGCAAGCCTATGAGTGAAGCAGACATCAGCATTGTTTCATTTTCATAGCCTATCATCTAATTTTTTCCCACTAAAATCATAGAATCATAGACTCAAGCAGGTTGGCAGAGAGCTCCAAGCTCAGCCAGCCCAACCTAGCACCCAGCCCTGCCCAACCAACCAGACCATGGCACTAAGTGCCCCAGCCAGGCTTGGCTGCAACACCTCCAGCCACGGCCACTCCACCACCTCCCTGGGCAGCCCATTCCAATGCCAATCACTCTCTCTGCCAGGAACTTCCTAACAACATCCAGCCTAGACCTGCCCTGGCACAGCTTCAGGCTGTGTCCCATTCTGCTGCTGGCTGCCTGGCAGAAGAGCCCAACCCCACCTGGCTACATGTGCTTCTGTGCTCCACAACCTCCCTGGGCAACCTGTGCCAGGCTCTCACCACCCTCACTGCAAACAACTTCTTCATGACATCCAGTTCCAATCTCCCCTCTGCCACTTCAAACCCATTCCTCCTCCTCCTCTCATTACCAGACCTTGTCAATAGTCCCTCCCCAGCCCTCCTGCAGTCCCCTTCAGGTCCTGCAAGGCCACTCCAAGCTCTCCTCCAAGCCTTCTCCTCTCCAGGCTGCACAGCCCCAACTCTCTCAGCCTGTGCTCACAGCAGAGCTGCTGCAGCCCTCTCAGCATCTTGGTGGCCTCCTCTGGACTCTCTCCAACACTTCCACGTCCTTCTAGCACAGCATCCAACTGCAAATCCAGAGCCTGCTCCCTCCCAGCAGACTTCAGGCTGGACTGTAGCAAGGAAAGGATGAGCTGAATGCACAGTTCAAGCCTTTCAAATTCAATAAGCATTTAGCTGATGTTCACTATCCTCAGCAGGTCATTTGGGCATGAACTTCAGGCTAGACTTTCAGCTGAGCCATGTTTGCTTAACAGAGACAGGCTGCAAAGCCCCAAGCTCTGAGGGAGGATGTGGATTTTCAAAACATCATTCTGATCTCAGGGAAACTGCAGCAGTTGCCTCATCCATCTCCCATGTCTGCTTCAACTCCCTCCTCCAAAAACAACTCCACCCAGAGATGGCTGCTGTCCCAGGGAGTGCTTTACCTCAGCACAACTTCTGTTTTGAAGGGGCAGGCTGCAAGCTGTGCTCATATTCCTGCTTTATTTCACCTTTTTTTCCTTCAGTCCTTCCTAAGTGTAGCTTCCTTGGAGAATGTTTGCTAAAATCATGTCCAGAGCAGGGCCAGGAGGATGCTGAGAGGCTGCAGCAGCTCTGCTGTGAGCACAGACTGAAAGAGTTGGGGCTGTGCAGGCTGGAGCAGAGGAAGCTCCCAGGGGACCTTCTTGTGGCCTGCCAGCATCTGAAGTGGGCTCCAAAAAAGCTGGGGAGGGACTTTTGAGGCTGTGAGGGAGTGGCAGGAGTGGGGGAATGGAGCAAAGGTGGAGGTGGGGAGAGTGAGGCTGGAGGTGAGGAGGAAGTTGTTGAGCAGGAGAGTGGTGAGAGGCTGGCAGGGGTTGCCCAGGGAGGTGGTTGAGGCCCCATGGCTGGAGGTGTTTGAGGCCAGGCTGGCTGAGGCTGTGTGCAGCCTGCTCTAGGGTAGGGTGTCCCTGGGCATGGCAGGGGGGGTGGACTGGACGAGCTCTTTGGGTCCCTTCCAACCCTGCCTGATTCTCTGATTCTAGGCTTGGGGCAAAACAAGAAGAAGTCAAAACTGAAAAGTGTGCCTGGAGAAGCGAGCCCAGAGGCAAAGAAGCGAGACCAAGGCTATGCAGCTCAGCACTGCTCTTCTCAAGGAGAGAGCTTTCTGTTCCTAGTTGAGGTCAAGACGTGTCCAAACCCAAGCAGACATATGTAACAGATTACAGCAGGCACGAGGGAAGGGTGTAGGCAGCTACCAGCAGCCAAGAAGTGTAGGATGTCACAAGTGAACCTACAGCCTGGTGGACCCACAGCGCATCTCCAAGCAGAGGTGGAACCTTTCCTGTGCACAGACAGTGCTGAACCTGAAGCATTCCTTGGGGCTTGGCACCACATGAAACCCGAGTTCCTGCTCCCACAGGCTGGACTGCTCAGTCTTGCAACACGTTTGGGAGGTCAAGGCTGCAGAGCTGAGATGGGTTGTTTATCCAGAGCTCCGTCACCAGCGTGGAGAGGGAAAGCTAAGTGCAGAGCTGGAGCCAATAAAATCCTGGAGTGACTGCAAAGCTGCCCCCATTGCCTTGGGGATGCAGATCTTAATCACAGCAGTGCAAAATGATTCCACTCAGCCCTAATGTTTTACAGCACTACCCTAGGGGGAAGCAAAGGATGAGGGACCAGGGGCGCTTAAGGCTGAGGATACATCTCTGCTCTGCACCCTGGGCACCCTCTGATGGTTAGAGGAAACAACTGGCATCTCCTCAGGCTTTTCTTTGCTAAGGCAGATGGGCAGGTGCACAGGATCTGAACCTAACCCTCCCTTCACTGCCTTTTGCCACTTTACAGAACGTTAGAGGCTGGAAGGGACCCCCAGAGCTCATCCAGTCCAACCCCCCTGCCACAGCAGCAGCACCCAGAGCAGATCACACAGTAACACAGCCAGGTGGGTTTGAATATCTCCAGAGAGGGAGACTCCACAGCCCCCCTGGGCAGCCTGTGCCAGGGCTCTGCCACCCTCACAGGGAAAAAAAATTTAAATGAAACCTCCTCTGCCTCAGCTGCCACCCAGTGCCCCTTGTGCTGTCCCTGGGCATCACCCAGCAGAGCCTGGCTCCAGCCTCCTGCCACTCACCCTGCACACATTGAGAACCACTGCTGAGGTCACCTCTCAGCTCCTCCTCTCCCAGCAGCACAGCCCCAGCTGCCTCAGGCTCTCCTCCTAAAGGAAGATCTTTCACTGCCTTCATCATCTTTGTGGTTCTGTACTGGACTCTTTCGAGCAATGCCCTGAGGTCCTTATTGACCCGATGGGCCCAGAACTGGACACAGCATTCCAGATGTGGCCTCACCAGGGCAGAGTAGAGATTCCCTGTTTTCTTTTAACCTGTTCTTTACCAGGACAAGGCCTGAGGAAGGTTCAAATAGTCTGTGCCCCAAAATGTCCATAGGCTGGCAATGAACACTTTATCCTTCCTATGTACCATCAGCTGATGCAAAGGAATACAAGTGAGAGAGCAAATCTCCTTCCATCTGCCTCTTGGACAGGGATCATCTCCCATAGCCATGGAAGGGGTGGCAGGAGATAAAGAGCCTCAGCTCTACCTCTCTGGACAGGGATCATCTCCCATAGCCATGGTAGGAGATAAAGAGCCTCAGCTCTACCTCTATGGACAGGGATCATCTCCCATAGCCATGGAAGGAGATAAAGAGCCTCAGCTCTACCTCTGTGGACAGGGATCATCTCCAATAGCCATGGTAGGAGATAAAGAGCCTCAGCTCTACCTCTATGGACAGGGATCATCTCCAATAGCCATGGAAGGAGATAGAGAGCCTCAGCTCTACCTCTGTGGACAGGGATCATCTCCAATAGCCATGGTAGGAGATAAAGAGCCTCAGCTCTACCTCTCTGGACAAGGATCATCTCCAATAGCCATGGAAGGAGATTAAGAGCCTAAATCCTACCTCCTGCTGGCTGCACAGTTTCTGTTCTGGGCAGAGCACAGGTTGCTCTTCAAGGTATCTGGAATCTGGAGGTGCTTTATTTCCTTCAGTGCTGGAACTGAAAGTCTGCTGTCCTGCAGACTTCTGTTCTGTGGCTGGTTAAAGCCTGTTCAGCTCTCCCACACTTTTCAGGCTCTCTCTGTATAGATTTTATTGATGCCCAAAGATGTAACAGTGCAGTGAACCACAGAATCAGTCAGGGTTGGAAGGGACCACAAGGAGCAGCCAGTTCCACCCCCCCTGCCATGCCCAGGGACACCCTACCCTAGAGCAGGCTGCACACAGCCTCAGCCAGCCTGGCCTCAAACACCTCCAGCCATGGGGCCTCAACCACCTCCCTGGGCAACCCCTGCCAGCCTCTCACCACTCTCCTGCTCAACAACTTCCTCCTCACCTCCAGCCTCACTCTCCCCACCTCCAGCTTTGCTCCATGCCCCCCATTCCTGCCACTCCCTCACAGCCTCCAAAGTCCCTCCCCAGCTTTTTTGTGTCCCCCTTCAGATCCTGGCAGGCCACAAGAAGGTCCCCTGGGAGCCTCCTCTGCTCCAGCCTGCACAGCCCCAACTCTTTCAGGCTGTGCTCACAGCAGAGCTGCTGCAGCCTCTCAGCATCCTCCTGGCCCTGCTCTGGACACTCTCCAGCATCTCCACAGCCCTCTTGTCCCAGGGGCTCCAGAGCTGGATGCAGGACTCCAGGTGGGGTCTCAGCAGAGCAGAGCAGAGGGGGAGAATCCCCTCCCTGGCCCTGCTGGCCACACTGCTGCTGCTGCAGCCCAGGCTCTGCTTGGCTTTCTGGGCTGCAAGTGCACACTGCTGGCTCCTGTGGAGCTTCTCCTCCAGCAGCACCCCCAAGTGCCTCTGCACAGGGCTGCTCTGCAGCCACTCACTGCCCAGCCTGGAGTTGTGCTTGGCATTGCCTCCACCCAGCTGCAGGACCTTGCACTTGGTCATGTTGAACCTCCTGAGCTTGGCTTGTGCCCACCTCTGCAGCCTGTCCAGGTGCCTCTGGATGGATCCCTGCCCTCCAGCCTGGCTGCTGCACCACACAGCTTAGTGTCTGAGAAAATGGCCCTGCTCCACTCACCTACTTTGGTGAAATTCCAAGACCATGGTTATCTTTGAGACTTCCCCTGTCTGTCAGATACAGCTGGAGGTGGCTGAAGGGTAAAAAACCCAGAAAGGAAGAGACTTGGACAGGCAGAAACCACTCTGTGTCTGCCTGAAGAGACAAGAGGAGCGTGTGGCATGTCTCTGCAGAAAGCATTTCATAACAGCCTCTTCTCCCAGCCCTGCTTCTCCCTCTCTCTTTTCAAAACCAGCTACAACAAAGGCACTCACTATTGTCCACGAGGTTTCTCATCAGGTTTCTGTCTCTGGAAGGCATCACTTTTCTCCAGAGCACTGGCAGAAATCCAAAGCACAAATTATGAGCTCCATATGAGGGAAGCAGATGTTTCTAGGCAGTCTTTATGGGGAACAGCAAATCTTTGGGGAGACATCGAGTTACCTTGTCTTTAAAGCAAGTACTCCAACTGCACAGCAAATAGCCAAACCAGAAAGCACAACAAGGAGACAAAGGTGTCTGTAGCCTCGTTAATGGAGCCTAAAGAGCACTTCTATAGATCCCATGCAGATTAGGGGCTGGATGTTTTGGGTGAGTGCAGGAAGCTCCTCTGAGCAACGTGGTTGCAGCAGTAGGAAGCACAGCATCACTGATGATCTGGAGCAAGGGATAGAGTCCAGGGCCACCAGTGCTGTGCCCCAGGGATCAGAGCTGGGCACAGTCCTATGCAGTATCTTCACTGATGGTCTGGAGCAGATAATCGAGTCCATCATCAGTGAGTTTGCAGTGACACCAAGCTAGGAGCAGCTGTGAAGGTGTTGGAGGGTAGGAGAGCCCTGCAGAGGGACCTGGCCAGGCTGGATGGGTGGGCAGAGGCCAAGGGGATGAGACTGAACAAGGCCAAGTGCAGGGTTCTGCACTTTGGCCACAACAACCCCAAGCAGCACTACAGGATGGGGCCAGAGTGGCTGAGAGCAGGCAGGCAGAGAGGGAGCTGGGGGTGGTGGGAGAGAGGAGCTGAAGAGGAGGCAGCAGTGCCCAGGTGGGCAGCAGAGCCAATGGCATCCTGGGCTGGCTCAGGAGCAGTGTGGGCAGCAGGACAAGGCAGGTTCTTGTGCCCACCCCTGTGCTCAGCACTGCTCAGGCCAGCCCTGGAGTGCTGTGTCCAGTTGTGGGCTCCTGAATTGCAGAGAGCTGTTGAGATGCTGGAAGGTGTGGAGAGAAGGGCAGCAAGGCTGGGGAGGGGCCTGGAGCAGAGCCCTGTGAGGAGAGGCTGAGGGAGCTGGGGGTGTGCAGCCTGCAGCAGAGGAGGCTCAGGGCAGAGCTCATTGCTGCCTGCAGCTGCCTGCAGGGAGGCTGTAGCCAGGTGGGGTTGGGCTCTGCTGCCAGGCACCCAGCAACAGAAGAAGGGGACACAGCCTGAAGCTGTGGCAGGGCAGGTCTAGGCTGGATGTTGTTAGGAAGTTCCTGGCAGAGAGAGTGATTGGCATTGGAATGGGCTGCCCAGGGAGGTGGTGGAGTGGCCGTGGCTGGAGGTGTTGCAACCAAGCCTGGCTGGGGCACTCAGTGCCATGGTCTGGTTGGTTGGGCAGGGCTGGGTGCTAGGTTGGGCTGGCTGAGCCTGGAGCTCTCTGCCAACCTGCTTGAGTCTATGATTCATCTGTCCTGGATCTTCACAAGCCTGCCCCAGCTCCCCAGACAGAGCTGACTCTGCAGACCTCAGTACCTGCTCCCTGCAGCCACTGACCTTACAGCAGCAACTCCAAAGCCAAGAGGAAAGAAGCATTTTATGAGCTGAGCAGCCTGCTCCCATTTGAGGGCAAGCTGCTGTCTCTGCAGCACTGCTTTGGTGCAGCCACAAGGTACCTCTCAATCAGCCTTTGACATAAAAGAAGGGTCAGCTGGGCACCTCCTGAACTCTACCAGGATGGCTTTTTGCCTCCCATTGCAACCTCTGAGGCTAGGAGCTGAGCCAAGTGAGGGAAGCTGAGCTCAAATGACCTTTTCTGTTCTTCTTTTCATTGTTTGGGGGGGGGAAGAAAAATGAACTTCACATCAACATTTTTTTGCCAGGGAAGAAATGAACCACATGGAGCTCCTGAAGCATGGGGTCAACATTTGCCAGCTGAGGAGCAGATGGTTGGCACCCATTTGCACAGTAGGCCTGCATTCTTGTTTGAGAGGTCATTTTGGCTTCAGAAGCCATTCCTGCTTTGGAGAGCTTATTCTTGTCTGGAGATTCTGAGCCTGCACTTCAAGTTATGTATTCATCATTCTCCACTCAGAGATGGTGTGAAGCACTGGCAGAGCTTAACAGAGGCAAAGCCTGTGAGGCACTGCACTTGGGTCTTCATTTTCTACCCTCTTAGCTGCATGCTACTGGACTGGCCTCAGCTTCCTCCTAAGCCTGCTCAAAATAAAGAGATCATAGAATCAGTCAGGGTTGGAAGGGACCACAAGGAGCAGCCATTGCCAACCCCCCTGCCATGGGGCAGGAACATCCAACTCTAGATCAGGCTGGCCAGAGCCTCATCCAGCCTGGCCTTAAAACACCTCGAGGCAGGTTGTGGAGCACAGAATCCCCCAATGTGAGCTGTGACTCTGTGCTCCACAACCTCCCTGGGCAACCTGTGCCAGTGTCTCACCACCCTCACTGCAAACAACTTCTTCCTAACATCCATCTCCAATCTCCCCTCTGCCACTTCAAACCCATTCCTCCTCCTCCTCTCATTACCAGACCTTGTCAGTAGTCCCTCCCCAGCCCTCCTGGAGCCCACTTCAGATCTAGGATGGCCACTCCAAGGTCTCCTCCAAGCCTTCTCCTCTCCAGGCTGCACAGCCCCAACTCTCTCAGCCTGTGCTCACAGCAGAGCTGCTGCAGCCCTCTCAGCATCTTGGTGGCCTCCTCTGCACTGGCTCCAACACTTGCATGTCCTGCTTGTGCTGGGGGCTGCAGAAGCATCCCTGGTGGGGAGTTTGGAGTAGATGATCTCTGAGGTCCCTTCCAACCTGAGCCACTCTATGCTGACTATGATATATAAGTCCAAATACAGACTTGCTCATGCTGGACATAGGCTGACACCTTGCACAACTACTTCACTGTCTCACCAGCTCTGCCAGAGATGTGACAGTGCCTGGGGTGGTCTTTGAAGCAGCCCTGTACAACACAGTGAGCCTGCAACCTTGACAGCCATGCTCAGAGACAGGTCAGAGCTGGCTGCTCCTTAAAATCAAGGGTGAGGGTCAACAGATGCTCAAATCATTCTGTTTTCCAGGGTTAACCTGCTTGGTTTAGCAGTTGGTGGGGTCCAAAGTTGCACCCAGCTGTTGAGCATGGCAGTGCAGAGGTGTTCATGACATCCTAGCCAGAAGTGTGGCCAAGAGGTCAGTGTGGCTGGTAACATATTGCAAGGGAATAAATCAAGACATACAAAATCAGGCAACATCTTCACCAGAAATGACTGAGTCCAAACTCAGATAATGCAGAAGAAATCCTTCAAAGAATTAGTTCTTCTCTAAGCCCAGCTCAGAAGTCTTCTTGTCAGGTATCTGGGACCAGGTTGGATACTTCATGAGCAGTTTCTCACATTATTTCTTGCTGTTTCTTAAAGCTGACCTAAGATATGGTCTTTTGTCCTCCAGGCAGGGACAACTACACCTACTTTTACTGAAACACAATCATAGAATGGCTTAGGTTGGAAGGGACCTCAAAGATCATAGAATCAAGCAGGTTGGAAGAGACCTCCAAGATCATCCAGTCCAACGTAGCACCCAGCCCTAGACAATCAGCCACACCATGGCACCAAGTGCCTCATCCAGGCTTTGCTCGAACACCTCCAGCCACAGCCACTCCACCACCTCCCTGGGCAGCCCATTCCAATGCCAATCACTCTCTCTGGGAAGAACTTCCTCCTAACATCCAGCCTATACCTGTCATGGCACAGCTGCCTTTTCTGCATCCAGAGGTCTACCACTTGCCTGCAGCACTTTCTCCCAGGCCAAGCAAAGCCAGGAACACAGGAAAAGGGTCATCTTGGCTTGAGTGTGAAAATCCCTTTCATGCATTTGGGGCTGCAAATAGTCCAATAATTTGCCAAAAACTAGCAGTTGCAGACCATATTAACAGATGCATAAAAAGACAGAATTATCCACTACAGGCAGGGGGGTTTAAATCTGGCATTTCAACATCCCTGAACACTTGTCTTTGTGACTTAAGAAAGGGAATCAAAGGACATAAAGCACCCCATGTGTGATGTATATTAAATATGACAACTGAACATTGAAGACCATTAATCTCTCTCTGCTACCCATTTTTCCCAGATCACATAGAAAAGACTTATTTTGGAATACCTGAAATAGGCAAGTGTTGTCCAGGTTAGTAAATGATGGGCAAGTCAACTGTCCATTGGATAGCAACCATTTGGTGAGCATGGGAGAAGACCATAGTTGATGGCCTTTACACAGTTCTGAATAGGAGAGCACCTAACAAATGCATGTTTTATTTGAATGAAGAAGATCATCTAGTTCTAACCACCTGCCATAGGCAGGGACACCTCCTGCTAGAACAGGTGAAATACTCTGCTGAAACATCCTGCTGACTTTCCAGAGTCACCACAAGGAGTTTCACGTTGCTGTTGCTGGAGCCTCAGCTGATAAATGTGCTCAGTAATCACCGTGCTGGGCAGAGAGCTGTAAAGGAGCACATGAGGGAAGGCAAAACTACTTTGTCATGTCCAATTTTGCTGCACAAAGCAGTTATGTTTACAGCTCCAAAGGCTGGAAGCACTTCCAGGAGACCATTCTGCTGACAGCTTTGCCAGTTCCTGAGAGAGGAAGATGGAAAACTTCTTTTCTTCAGCCACCACTGCTCTTATCCCTGACATCACCACCCAAGCCACTTCTTCACTCAGGCTCCAGTGCCCCTCCTCTCTGCACTGGCACACTAAGATTCAGCACTGCTCAGACAGCAGCACCCCCACCCCCTCCCCCTCCTCCCCTGTTCTCCAGAGTGCTACCAATCTGCTGTCCAATTTATTCAGAGGGATTATCTTCCAATCTCCAGGCCCAGATATTTTCCCTGGGCACCATCCCAAAGGAGTGCTGTGAAACTTAATTTAGCCATCACACCTGCAAAGCTGCAGGCAGGCAGGCACTGAGTCCCTCACACTTCAAGGGCAGGATTAGGGATGGTGCACACACTTCTCCCCTTTGTGTTCCTGCAGAAAGCAGCCACTGGGGAAGCTGATCTCAAGCTTTGCCATCCCATACTGCCTTGTCAGTAAGCAGAGTTCCTCCAGCTGCTGCTGAATAACAACCTAATTGATGCTACAGATGATACTTGGCTGGAGCAACTTTTTTTAGGGGGGGGGGGAAATCAAAGACTCAGGCAGGTTGGAAGAGAGCTCCAGGCTCAGCCAGCCCAACCTAGCACCCAGCCCTGCCCAACCAACCAGACCATGGCACTAAGTGCCCCAGCCAGGCTTGGCTGCAACACCTCCAGCCACGGCCACTCCACCACCTCCCTGGGCAGCCCATTCCAATGCCAATCACTCTCTCTGCCAGCAACTTCCTAACAACATCCAGCCTAGACCTGCCCTGGCACAGCTTCAGACTCTGTCCCCTTCTTCTGGTGCTGGCTGCCTGGCAGCAGAGCCCAACCCCACCTGGCTACAGCCTCCCTGCAGGCAGCTGCAGGCAGCAATGAGCTCTGCCCTGAGCCTCCTCTGCTGCAGGCTGCACACCCCCAGCTCCCTCAGCCTCTCCTCACAGGGCTCTGCTCCAGGCCCCTCCCCAGCCTTGCTGCCCTTCTCTCCACACCTGCCAGCACCTCAACAGCTCTCTGCAATTCAGGAGCCCACAACTGGGCACAGCACTCCAGGGCTGGCCTGAGCAGTGCTGAGCACAGGGGTGGGCACAAGAACCTCCCTTGGATTTGTTTAGCTTGAACATGTTAGAGATTCCCTTCAACCTTAAAATAAATCTTTGCAGTTTTCACATAGGCTTTTTAGCCTTCTTGGATGCATTGACAGGCTTCAAAGTACCAATCTGCTGAGTCTGCAAAGATTCAAATCCTGCCTGGCAACCCTGGTAGCCTTCTATGAACAGCTCACAGCATGAGCAGATGAGGGGAGAACAACTGATGGCATCTACCTGGAGCTGAGCAAGGCCTTTGGCACTGTCCCACACCACAGCCTGGTCCCCAGGCTGGTGCCACATGGGTGTGAGGGGTGAGCACTGATGGATACAGAACTGGCTTGAAGGCTGCACTCAGAGAGTGGCTGCCAATGGCTCCATGGCCAAGTGCAGGCCAGGGACAAGTGGAGTCCCTCAGGGGTCAGTCCTGGCACCAGTCTTGTTCAACAGCTTTGTGGGTGCCATGGACAGAGGCACTGAGTGCAGCCTCAGCAAGTTTGCTGCCCACACCAAGCTGTGTGGTGCAGCAGCCAGGCTGGAGGGCAGGATCCATCCAGAGGGACCTGGGCAGGCTGCAGAGGTGAGCACAAGCCAAGCTCAGGAGCTGCAACAAGACCAAGGGCAAGATTGAGGGTTGTGGGTCAAGGCAATGCCAAGCACAACTCCAGGCTGGGCAGTGAGTGGCTGCAGTGCAGCCCTGAGGAGAGGCACTTGGGGGTGCTGGTGGAGGAGAAGCTCCACAGGAGCCAGCAGTGTGCACTTGCAGCCCAGAAAGCCAAGCAGAGCCTGGGCTGCAGCAGCAGCAGTGTGGCCAGCAGGGCCAGGGAGGGGATTCTCCCCCTCTGCTCTGCTCTGCTGAGACCCCACCTGGAGTCCTGCATCCAGCTCTGGAGCCCCTGGGACAAGAGGGCTGTGGAGATGCTGGAGAGTGTCCAGAGCAGGGCCAGGAGGATGCTGAGAGGCTGCAGCAGCTCTGCTGTGAGCACAGCCTGAAAGAGTTGGGGCTGTGCAGGCTGGAGCAGGGGAGGCTCCCAGGTGACTTTCTTGTGGCCCTCCAGTATCTGGAAGCAGCCTCTTTGATCTTGATCTCTGATCACATTCAGTGATTCTGTGCTCCACAAGCTCCTCAGGTTGGATGAGGCCACAGCCACTCCACCACCTCCCTGGGCAGCCCATTCCAACAATTTCACCTCATTCAGTTGATTTCAGGCTAGCAACACAGAGCCTGAGCCACTGTGTCAGCTCACAACCCCCCCATTTATCCATGTGAGTGGGACCATGAGCATCTCTACCACCTCACTCTGACTGCTGGGTGTGCCTTTAGTAAGTGCATCACAGAAATGGGAGCAAACCACTGAAGTTTTGTGTCTTGCATGCAGGGAGCTGGCCTGCAGGGACCCTGCAGGGGCATCTGCAGTCTCAGACAGATCAAACTGTGCACTTGGAGAGAAGAGCTTCCCTTCTTGCAAAGCAAACAGCCTGCTGCAAATAGTTCTGGTGTTTTAGAGCTCAGAAGTCTTCTTGCAAGCACAGCCTAACCTCACCCAGACACTACTTAACAGCAGGACTGCCATTCCAGCTTTTCCAAACTGAGATTTGGTCACACTCCAAAACGGTTTGGGAGCAGGAGGGGTGGGGAGGGGGATGAAAAATTACACTGCTGCATTTTTGGATGCCATCAACCCCCGGATGTTTTGGAAGGTACTAATAATTCCCAGCAGAAAGTGACCAGGTTTGGTTGCTGGTGACTAATGGAGCTGTCACACACCATTCCTTCCTGCTGTTTGGTAGTGCTTGCTAAAGAGCCCTTTCTGGAGATGAATGCCATGGCAGTGCTGCAGCTGAGGAGCTGGCCTGCTGTCAAGGACAACAGAGCCCAGCTTCCCATGTGTGGCACTGGAGCCTTCAGTAGGCTTCACAGAGGCTTGTTATTAACTGATAATTAATTCATCACTGAGGGATAGAGATCAGCTGATGGATAGCTTTGAATCATAGAACCAAGCAGGCTGGCAGAGAGCTCCAAGCTCAGCCAGCCCAACCTAGCACCCAGCCCTGCCCAACCAACCAGACCACGGCACTAAGTGCCCCAGCCAGGCTTGGCTGCAACACCTCCATATCAAACTTACAGGATATTTTTTTCCACACAGAAGGAAGTCCACAAGACTCCCAGATCAATAATTTCACCTATTTATGAACTCATGGGGGGCACTGAGCAGCAGAGCTAAGATGTGATGCAGCTCTCCTCCCTTCTACTCTTGCTGGGAAGCATCTGGGACAAGTAAATGCCCTTCCATGGGGCTTTTTAGTCTGGAGAAGACTGAGAGGGCATCTGATCAATGTTTTTAACTATTTGAGGGCTGTCCAGGAGGAGGGAAACAGGCTCTGCTCACTGCTCCCTGGGATAGCACAAGCAGCAGTGGATGGAAGCTGCAGCACAGGAGGTTCCAGCTCAACACAAGGGGCAACTTCTTGGCTGGAAGGTTCCCAGAGCCCTGGCACAGGCTGCCCAGAGAGGCTGTGGAGTCTCCTTCTGTGGAGCCTTTCCAGGCCTGTCTGGATGTGTTCTGTGTGCCCTGAGCTGGATTGTGTGGTCCTGCTCTGGCAGGGGAGTTGGACTGGATGAGCTCTTTAGGTCCCTTCCAGTCCCTGACATCCTGTGAGCTGTGACCCATACCCTTACAGGCAGTCTTCCCCACATGCTTCAGCTATGAAGCAGGGAGACAAGAGACTGACATATCTTATCTGCCCACACAGAGCTCCATCAGCATCAGCCAGGGTCCAAGCTGAGGGCAGACAATCTGCAATGCCTGCGTTTGAACTGGGTTGGCTTTGGGAGAGGTCTCTGAGTGAGAGCTCAGAGGCCTTATCTGTGCAGGGGATGTTGGCTGAAACAGTGCAGTTAGCTTGCTTTAGACTACCTTGGGCTTGCTCCAAACCTACTCAAACCACTCTGAACACTGCCAGCATCAGAGGTGGTACTACATGGAACTAGTTTGTTGTTTCTCAGTTCTGTGAAGGAGGGAATCCCCTCTGACCAGCTTAAATAAGCACAACCCAAGTTGTTCTGAATGCCCACATGTATTAAATACTGAGTTGATCCAGGGACACATCCCATACTGATCAAAGCTCCCCTGTCTGTCTTGCTGACCTGGAGGACTAAAAGCCAGCTGGCAGGCCCCTCATTCTCCCCTGACACACTCTTTTTGCAGCTGCCATTTCCCAGCTGATGGCTAAGAGGTCCTACTGCCAGGCCTCAAAGTGCTAGAATCATAGAATCACAGAACCAAGCAGGTTGGCAGAGAGCTCCAAGCTCAGCCAGCCCAACCTAGCACCCAGCCCTGCCCAACCAACCACACCATGGCACTAAGTGCCCCAGCCAGGCTTGGCTGCAACACCTCCAGCCACGGCCACTCCACCACCTCCCTGCCATGCCCATTCCAATGCCAATCACTCTCTCTGCCATCAACTTCCTCCTCACATCCAGCCTAGACCTGCCCTGGCACAGCTTCAGGCTGTGTCCCCTTCTTCTGTTGCTGGCTGCCTGGCAGCAGAGCCCAACCCCACCTGGCTACAGCCTCCCTGCAGGCAGCTGCAGGCAGCAATGAGCTCTGCCCTGAGCCTCCTCTGCTGCAGGCTGCACACCCCCAGCTCCCTCAGCCTCTCCTCACAGGGCTCTGCTCCAGGCCCCTCCCCAGCCTTGCTGCCCTTCTCTCCACACCTTCCAGCACCTCAACAGCTCTCTGCAATTCAGGAGCCCAGAACTGGACACAGCACTCCAGGGCTGGCCTGAGCAGTGCTGAGCACAGGGGTGGGCACAAGAACCTCCCTTGTCCTGCTGCCCACACTGCTCCTGAGCCAGCCCAGGATGCCATTGGCTCTGCTGCCCACCTGGGCACTGCTGCCTCCTCTGCAGCTCCTCTCTCCCACCACCCCCAGCTCCCTCTCTGCCTGCCTGCTCTCAGCCACTCTGGCCCCATCCTGTAGTGCTGCTTGGGGTTGTTGTGGCCAAAGTGCAGAACCCTGCCCTTGGCCTTGTTCAGTCTCACCCCATTGGCCCCTGCCCACCCATCCAGCCTGGCCAGGTCCCTCTGCAGGGCTCTCCTACCCTCCAACAGCTCCACAGCTGCTCCTAGCTTGATGTCATCTGTAAACTCAGTGATGCTGGACTCAATCCCCTGCTCCAGATCATCTGTAGAGACACTGAACAGGACTGTGCCCAGCACTGATCCCTGGGGCACACATTATGCATGGATTTAGAGGCACACAGGCAGATACAGTTTGGCTGAGCCAACTGCACAGGATCACAGGGGTTTGGTTCTGCATTGCCCTCACAGGAGACTAAGATCACAGGCTCACAGGATGTGAGAGGGTTCAACAAGAGATGGTCATTTTCCCAGAGAAGGCTAGAAAAAGGCTCCAATACCTCTAAAGAATCTTTTAGGTGAGCTGATTTCAAGTGCTGGCTTTGGAAAGAGTACAAAACTAAACACTGTTTCCTGCCTTGACTGCTCATTATGGTTAGAAGGGCTTCCAGCAAAGCCCAACTGCAAGAACAAGTAAGGAAAACAGCTCCACAAACTGAAGGCCAGTGCACAAATAAGCTGCAGAGTCACAGGGGTAGAAATGAATATGAGGTGTGGGCAGAAAGGTGCTGCTGGAAGCAGCAGTGGGAGGTGGGGTCAACCAGCTGCCACTCACAAGTGGGCATCACCCTTTTGCCCAACCCTCTGATGCTCACCAGCAGAACAGAAAGTTTGCAGATGACACCAAGCTGGGGGCAGATGTGGCTGGGTTGGAGGGCAGAAGGGCTCTGCAGCAGGACCTTGACCACCTGGACAGATGGGCAGAGTCCAATGGGATGGGGTTCAATAGCTCCAAGTGCTGGTGCTGCACTTTGGCCACAACAACCCCATGCAGAGATACAGGCTGGGGTCAGAGTGGCTGAGAGCAGCCAGACAGAGAGGGATCTGGGGGTGCTGATTGATACCTGCCTGAACATGAGCCAGCAGTGTGCCCAGGTGGCCAAGAGAGCCAGTGGCATCCTGGCCTGCATCAGGAATGGTGTGGCCAGCAGGAGCAGGGAGGTCATTCTGCCCCTGTACTCTGCACTGGTTAGACCACACCTTGAGTGCTGTGTTCAGTTCTGGGCCCCCCAGTTTAGGAGGGACATTGAGATGCTTGAGCGTGTCCAGAGAAGGGCAACGAGGCTGGGGAGAGGCCCTGAGCACAGCCCTACGAGGAGAGGCTGAGGGAGCTGGGATTGGTTAGCCTGGAGAAGAGGAGGCTCAGGGGAGACCTCATTGCTGTCTACAACTACCTGAGGGGTGGTTGTGGCCAGGAGGAGGTTGCTCTCTTCTCTCAGGTGGCCAGCACCAGAACGAGAGGACACAGCCTCAGGCTGTGCCAGGGGAGATTTAGGCTGGAGGTGAGGAGAAAGTTCTTCCCTGAGAGAGTCATTGGACACTGGAATGGGCTGCCCGGGGAGGTGGTGGAGTCGCCGTCCCTGGAGCTGTTCAAGGCAGGACTGGACGTGGCACTTGGTGCCATGGTCTGGCCTTGAGCTCTGTGCTAAAGGGTTGGACTTGATGATCTGTGAGGTCTCTTCCAACCCTGATGATACTGTGATACTAACATTGTTTCTTATCAGCAACAACTCCTGTCCTCCAACAGATACTGGCTTTCACACAATGAGGGAAGCCAGAAAGGGCACAGGTGAATTCAGCATGTAAGGGAAGATAAACTCCAGCCTGTGCCCAAAATCTACCCTCCAGCACCTCGGAGCCCCAGGACAAGCTGCACCAAGAACCCCTTGCAGCAGTGGCTCCAGCTTGCAGAGAAGTGGAAATGATCCCAGGCTCACAGGATGTCAGGGGCTGGAAGGGACCCAAGGAGGCCACTGAGTCCAACCTCCCTGCCACAGCAGGGCCACACAATCCAGCTCAGGGCACACAGAACACATCCAGACAGGCCTGGAAAGGCTCCACAGAAGGAGACTCCACAGCCTCTCTGTGCAGCCTGTGCCAGGGCTCTGGGACCCTTCCAGCCAAGAAGTTGCCCTTGTGCTGAGCTGGAACCTCCTGTGCTGTAGCTTCCATCCACTGCTGCTTGTGCTATCCCAGGAGCAGTGAGCAGAGCCTGTCCCCCCCTCCTGACCCCCAGCCCTGAGAGATTCATAGACATTGGTTAGATCTCCTCTCAGTCTTCTCTTCTCCAGACTAAAAAGCTGCTTCGTGCTGCTTTTGATGCTGACACCAGCTGAGTGACTGAAATCAGGCAGTGATTTCTCTGAAGCATCCCTCCTGTAACTTCACTCAGTGAAGTGTTACTTCTGGTTTCCATCAGCAGGCAAGTGGCAATTGAGATAGAGTACTTAAAACAGCTAAGGCCACCACCCTAAAACACTGCAGAGTCAGAAAACCTTCAAAGGCTACACTCCTGCTCCCAAACTCTGGTTTTACCAAGCAGAAATCTAAAGCCTGGGATAAAAGACCCTTGAACTGCTTAGAAAGCAAAGGGAGTTGTGCATCCTCCTCAGAGGCTGCAAGGAGTGGGATGGGATCAAAGCACAGGATCACTTCGCAGTCCACAGCATGTCTTGAAGGCTTCAGGCATCACAAACACTCAGAGAAGAGAAAAGGACAAAGGTTCTTTTGTTTGTTGAAAGAGACCAAATGCTTTGTGCCCCAGGGCAAACGCTGTCAGAAGAGTTTTGTTTCATAGACTCAAGCAGGTTGGCAGAGAGCTCCAAGCTCAGCCAGCCCAACCTAGCACCCAGCCCTGCCCAACCAACCAGACCATGGCACTAAGTGCCCCAGCCAGGCTTGGCTGCAACACCTCCAGCCACGGCCACTCCACCACCTCCCTGGGCAGCCCATTCCAAGAGGGCTCTTGAACAGTTCTGTCTAAGGAATATCCATGGAACTGGGCAGAACACAGTGGGTCACAAACCAAATGAGAACCAGCAAACCCAAACAGAAGTGCCCAGCCAGCTGACTCTGTGCTATTCACTCTGAATTGGGTCAAGAACTAGTTGAAGGGCCAGGCCCAGAGAGAGGTGGTAAATGGTGCCACACGCAGCTGGCACAGGTGGTGTGCCCCAGGGATCAGTGCTGGGCACAGTCCTGTTCAATGCCTTTATTTGGGATCTAAAACAGGGGATTGAGTCCAGCAGCAGTGAGTTTGCAGATGACACCAAGCTAGAAGCAGCTGTGGAGCTGTTGGGAGAGTAGGAGAGCCCTGCAGAGGGACCTGGCCAGGCTGGATGGGTGGGCAGAGGCCAATGGGGTGAGACTGAACAAGGCCAAGTGCAGGGTTCTGCACTTTGGCCACAACAACCCCAAGTAGCACTGCAGGCTGGGGTCAGAGTGGCTGAGAGCAGGCAGGCAGAGAGGAGCTGAAGAGGAGGCAGCAGTGCCCAGGTGGGCAGCAGAGCCAATGGCATCCTGGGCTGGCTCAGGAGCAGTGTGGGCAGCAGGACAAGGGAGGTTCTTGTGCCCACCCCTGTGCTCAGCACTGCTCAGGCCAGCCCTGGAGTGCTGTGTCCAGTTGTGGGCTCCTGAATTGCAGAGAGCTGTTGAGGTGCTGGCAGGTGTGGAGAGAAGGGCAGCAAGGCTGGGGAGGGGCCTGGAGCAGAGCCCTGTGAGGAGAGGCTGAGGGAGCTGGGGGTGTGCAGCCTGCAGCAGAGGAGGCTCAGGGCAGAGCTCATTGCTGCCTGCAGCTGCCTGCAGGGAGGCTGTAGCCAGGTGGGGTTGGGCTCTGCTGCCAGGCAGCCAGGGACAGAAGAAGGGGACAGAGTCTGAAGCTGTGCCAGGGCAGGTCTAGGCTGGATGTGAGGAGGAAGTTGCTGGCAGAGAGAGTGATTGGCATTGGAATGGGCATGGCAGGGAGGTGGTGGAGTGGCCGTGGCTGGAGGTGTTGCAGCCAAGCCTGGCTGGGGCACTTAGTGCCATGGTCTGGTTGGTTGGGCAGGGCTGGGTGCTAGGTTGGGCTGGCTGAGCTTGGAGCTCTCTCCCAACCTGCTTGGTTCTGTGATTCAATCTCCCAGCATCCTTGCAGTACTGCCTGCTAAAATCCCAGTTTACAACATGAGGTTTCCTCAACATTTTCCAGTGTGCAGACAGCATTTTAATAAGAATCAAAAAGAAATCCTCTCTGGTTTGTGGAAAACTCCCATCCCATCTGCACAGACCATCCCTGTGTTTATTCATGATCCCAGGACATCTTTTTGGCAACCAGAACAGTGTCTTACAGGGATAAGTAATATTTGGAAAGCAGCCATCAATTTCCAATTGTCTCTAAGGCAGTCAACAGCTGGGAAAGATGCAGAGAAGCCAGTCCAGGAGGGACCACCAGCAAGCACTGCCCACCAGGACTGCAGGGGTGCTGATGGAACCAGCTCAGCACCCATACAGCAGACAGGAGGCTGCTGGATACAGCATCCCCCACCCCCCTGAGGGCTTTGGGGACACTGCTGAAGACAGTGAGTTCCCCAGAGAGGCATTTTAGCCACTTGGCATAGCAACAGATGGCATTGCCATGGTTGGTGCTGTCTTTGGATTGAAGTTTAACCCATCTGCTGCTGGAGGCTGTGACGTGCTGGTCGTTAGGGCACTGGGCTAGGTCCTGTTCTGCCTGAATTTCAGGATGTACAGAGTGGTTTGGAAAGGAAAATTGTATGCAAGCAATATCACAGCTGCTCACATGATGCAAGCAATGTGCTGAAAGGCAAAGTTCATAGGATTGTAGAACAGTTTGAGCTGGAATCACAGAACCATAGAATGTCAGGGGCTGGAAGGCAGCTCCAAAGCCCCTTTTATTAAACAACTGCTCAAGATCCAGATCTTCACAGGCACAAAGCAGGAATAAGTCATTTGGTGCCCAGAGTCCTCAAACTGCCACCTAGAGTCATAGAATCACAGAATGCCAAGGGCTGGAAGGGATCTCCAAGGCTCAGCCAGTCCAACCCCCCTGCCACAGCAGCAGCACCCAGAGCAGATCACACAGGAGCACAGCCAGGGGGGGTTGGAATATCTCCAGAGAGGGAGACTCCACAGCCCCCCTGGGCAGCCTGTGCCAGGGCTCTGCCACCCTCACAGGGAAAAAAAAATCATCCTCCTGTTTCCATGAAGCTTCCTCTGCCTCAGCTGCCACCCAGTGCCCCTTGTGCTGTCCCTGGGCATCACCCAGCAGAGCCTGGCTCCAGCTCCTGCCACTCACCTGCACACATTGAGAACCACTGCTGAGGTCACCTCTCAGCTCCTCCTGTCCCAGCAGCACAGCCCCAGCTGCCTCAGGCTCTGCTCCTAACAGAGCTGTTCCATTCCCTTCCTTGTCTGTGTGGCTCTGTGTTGGACTCTCTCAAGCAGTTCTTGAACTGGGAAGGAACCTCCCAAACTCCAAAGGGTTGTCCTGGGGTTTCTCTGATGAATTTCTCCTGCTGTGTTCAGTCTTAGTGCTGGAATTTGGGGAGGCAAAGCCACAGACCTTAGCCACAGACCTACTCTGCATCTCTGAGACTTTCCATCCCATCTTCACAGCCTCAACTCTTGAGCACATCTTCCCACTCACCACTTCTTCCCAAAGAGAACAGCCAGTGCTGACACAGAGCATGACAGCTGCAGCTACTTCAAGTGTAGGCTTTGTCTCTGGGAGGTGTGTCCCATTTCTTTCCTCCTCCCTCCCAGCCCACAGCCTGTGCAGCATTCTGCTTTGGGAACATTTTGTCCTTATATTGTCTTAGAATCACAGAATGGGCTGGGTTGGAAGAGACCTCCCAAAGCTCATCCAGTCCAACCCCCTCTGCACTCAGCAGGGACATCCTCCACAAGATTATGCTGCACAGAGCCCTGTGGAGCCTCACCTTGAGTATCTCCAGGGATGGGAGCTCAACCACCTCCTCAGGCAACCTCTTCCAGTGCTCCACCACCCTCATGGTTCAGAACTTGTTGCTGCAGTTGTATAGCTCTGCTCTCTAACCAATCTTCATGATAGATGTAGTCATTTATTTTGGTCTGAGTCTTCTCTTACAGCCAAGGAAACTCAGCAGAGACCAAAGCATCTGAAGTTCCTCTAGGGAAAATGCACCCAAAACCAGCATTAGCCTGGTGCTTGAAAGGGAGGGGCTGGAAAGCAAGGTAGCAACAACTGAAATTGTAAGCAGCCTTGGGGGGTAGCTGGAGAGAATACTAGAATAGAATCCCCCAGGTTGGAAGGGACCTCCAAGCTCATCCAGTCCAACCTATCTCCCAGCCCCATCCAATCAACTAGACCATGGCACTCCGTGCCCCATCCAGGCTTTGCTTGAATCTCCAGTTCCAACCCCCCTGCCATGCCCAGGGACACCTCACACTAGAGCAGGCTGCCCACAGCCTCAGCCAGCCTGGCCTCAAACACCTCCAGGGATGAGGCTTCCACCACCTCCCTGGGCAACCCCTTCCACTCTCATGCTGAAGAACTTCCTCTTAACATCCAGGCTGAATCTCCCCATTTCCAGCTTGGTTCTATTCCCCCCAGTCCTATCACTCCCTGACAGCCTCAAAAGTCCCTCCCCAGCTTTCTTGTAGCCCCCTTCAGATACTGCAAGGCCACAAGAAGGTCACCTGGGAGTCTTCTCCTCTCCAGACTGAACAGCCCCAACTCTTTCAGTCTGTGCTCACAGCAGAGGTGCTGCAGCCCTCCGAGCATCCTTGTGGCCCTGCTCTGGACACCTTCCAGCACATCCAGAGCTTTCCTGTAACAGGGGCTCCAGAACTGGATGCAGTACACCAGGTGGGGTCTCACCAGAGCAGAGTGCAGTCTCTGACTAGACAAAAGTGCTGCTAAGGAGGGTAGACTACTAATAGGAAGATGAAACCTGCCATTCAGAGCCACCTTATGCAAGAGATGCTGCCTTCAGCTGCCAAAAACTGATGGGTAGTGCTGCATGGCAGCCAGGAGAGTCCCATCACCCCACCCAAGGGTCTGGCCCACACATCCTAAGGCAATTATCCAAGCTGCCAGTGTTTAGCAGAGCAGCTCTCCATGTTTTCTCCCCAAGGCATGCTTGTTATTTCTGCCTAGAAGATCATTGCTTTCAACTTTAGACCTTCCTAATCCCCTGACAGGCTCTTTAACCACAAGTTTGCTTTCACGCCGCAAAGACATGCAAGTGACCACCAATTGCAGTTTGGTCCCCAGGGTTTACATGATGGGCTGTTTGCCCACACTGGAAAGAGTGCCTGACATCAGGATTAAATCAACTTCAAGGCCTTCAGGGGCTGGCAAGCAAGCTGTGCTTCCCTTCTGCACCAGTCTGGCAGATCTGGCTGAATTCCCACCCTCTCCGGGTTAGGAATTGGATCCTGCCACAAGGTGCCCTTGCAAGGTGTCTGATGTTTAAACCCTGAGTGCTACTGAACATATCTTGGCAGGAATGGAGTAAAGGATGGAGAAGAAGTCCTCGAGTTTGCATGGAGAATCACAGAAGGGCTTAGTGTGGAAGGGGCCTTAGGGATCATCTCAACATCTCTCTTGAAATGAGGAGCTCAGAACTGGACACAATACTCAAGGTGTGGCCTGACCAGTGCTGAGTACAGAGGAAGAGTAACTTCCAACCCCAGCTGGAAGAGTAACAGTCCAACCCCAGTGTCCCTAGCTGGACCAGATCATCTGCTGATCATCATTCTTTGATCTAGGAACACAGAATCAGTCAGAGTTGGAAGGGACCACAAGGATCAGCCAGTTCTAACTCCCTTGCCATGATCAGATCATGTGTTGAGGTCCCTTCTAACCCTGACATTCTGTGATCTAGAATCACTGAAGCAGTCAGAGTTGGAAGGGACCACAAGGATCATCCAGTTCCAACCCCCCTGCCATGACCAGATGATGTGTTGAGGTCTCTTCCAGCCCTGACATTCTGTGATCTAGGATCACTGAATCAGTCAGGGTTGGAAGGGACCACAAGGATCAGCCAGTTCCAACCCCTCTGGCCATAGGCAGGGACACCTCACACTAGATCAGGCTGGCCAGAGCCTCATCCAGCCTGGCCTTAAACACCTCCAGGGATCTACTCCAAACTCCCTTCTCAACTAGACTCAGCTGCTGAAGGCCTCATGCAGCCTGGGGTTGATCAACCTCAGGAGGAGAATCCTTCTCTGGAAGGGGGGTTGGAGTCAATGATCTTTTGAGGTTCCTTCCAAGCCCTAACACACTGTGACTAATGCTAACTCCCATTCTGGCCAAGAGAGCTGGGTGCTCTCAGTGGTCACTGAGGGTGTTCAGACTCCAACAAGGAAACTAAGCCAGATGCTACCCAGAAAACTCAGCACCTCATTCAATGTGCTCTTCCTTTCCAGTCCCCGGGGTGATAAGTTGCCTGGGGCAGAGATGAAAAGCCAGGATCCAGAAGGCTCTGCTCACCATTGCACCAAGCCTTCTCCTGGAGAAGTCAGTGGGAAAAAATCAGCTGCCTTGGAACAAGGATCCATTTTCCCATGCAAACACAGCAACTCCTTACAGCTGCTTAACTGCAAACTACTCCAGGTAGTGACAGGACTACAGGGAACGGAGCAAAGCTGGAGGTGGGGAGAGTCAGACTGGACATGAGGAAGAAGTTCTGCACCATGAGAGAGGTGAGAGCCTGGAATGGGTTGCCCAGGGAGGTGGCTGAGGCCCCATCCTTGGAAGTGTTTAAAGCCAGGCTGAATGAGGCTCTGGCCAGCCTGATCTAGGGCAGGGTGTCCCTGCCCATGGCAGGGGGGGTTGGAACTGGCTGCTCCTTGTGGTCCCTTCCAACCCAGACTGATTCTATGATTCTACTGCATGCTGCCTGCTCAGCATTTGTGAGCTAGGTCCACAAATCACAGCATTAACCAGGTTGGAAAAGACCTCTAAGATCGAGTCCAGCCTATCACCTAACCCTTCTCATTAACTAGCCCCTGGCACTGAGTGCCTCCTGCAGCCTCCTCTTAAACACCTCCAGCCACGGCCACTCCACCACCTCCCTGGGCAGCCCATTCCAATGCCAATCACTCTCTCTGACAACAACTTCCTAACAACATCCAGCCTAGACCTGCCCTGCCACAGCTTCAGACTCTGTCCCCTTCTTCTGGTGCTGGCTGCCTGGCAGCAGAGCCCAACCCCACCTGGCTACAGCCTCCCTGCAGGCAGCTGCAGGCAGCAATGAGCTCTGCCCTGAGCCTCCTCTGCTGCAGGCTGCACACCCCCAGCTCCCTCAGCCTCTCCTCACAGGGCTCTGCTCCAGGCCCCTCCCCAGCCTTGCTGCCCTTCTCTCCACACCTTCCAGCACCTCAACAGCTCTCTGCAATTCAGGAGCCCACAACTGGACACAGCACTCAAGGTATGGCTGGACCAGCGCTGAGTAGAGGGGCAGAAGGACTTCTGTTTCTGCACAAACACCACCACCAGCTAAGAGCAGCACCTTGAAGCAGTTTGGAGAGCTGTAAGGAAGAGGTCTAGGAGAAAGTGTCTGTTGTGTGCCATATTATCTCCTTTTGCAGCCGAGCTGACAGGACAGCTGCCTGTTATTACAGCGCACCCCAGGAAGCGCTTAGCTGCCAAAGAGCCTGGAGCCAGCAAGGGGATTAGCAGACAAACTGAATCCCTGCACCTGGGAGTCATGCAGCTAGATGTGCCATCTTCGTGGGATGTGACACTTCAATCCCATTTGCACAGAAACAACAGCAAGCAGAGATGACTTCATGCAATGGCAATTACAGAAAGCATTGGAACAGTGTTTGCAGTCCTGTGCCTCGATTAAGCGGTGGCAGCAGTCTGCATTTAACTGCAGTAGCCTGTTGGAGGGCTTACATCACTGGCATGACTTACAGTGCTCTCCAGCACGTGTTTAAAGCACAGAATCACAGACTCAATCAGTTTGGAAGAGAGCTCCAAGCTCAGCCAGACCAACCTAGCACCCAGCCCTGGCCAAGCAACCAGACCATGGCACTAAGAAGGGGACCTTCTTGTGGCCTTCCAGCATCTGAAGGGGGCTACA
This sequence comes from Pogoniulus pusillus, assembly GCF_015220805.1. Lineage (NCBI taxonomy): Eukaryota > Metazoa > Chordata > Aves > Piciformes > Lybiidae > Pogoniulus > Pogoniulus pusillus. Next base: position 38,970,923 of record NC_087272.1, read on the forward strand.
AAAAAGCTGGGAAGGGACTTTGGAGGGTGTGAGGGAGTGACAGGAGTGGGGGGAATGGAGCAAAGGTGGAGGTGGAGAGAGTGAGGCTGGAGGTGAGGAGGAAGTTGTTGAGCAGGAGAGTGGTGAGAGGCTGGCAGGGGTTGCCCAGGGAGGTGGTTGAGGCCCCATGGCTGGAGGTGTTTGAGGCCAGGCTGGCTGAGGCTGTGTGCAGCATGCTCTAGGGTAGGGTGTCCCTGGGCATGGCAGGGGGTTGGAACTGGCTGCTCCTTGTGATCCCTTCCAACCCTGCCTGATTCTATAACTCAGCTCCTCACTGCACCACTGAAGCCAGGGTTGGAAATAGAGGTCCCTATTTTCCTACCCTGCCATCTGCTTCCTCACCCTTTTCTCACTCCACAGCCTGAAAAATATCCCATCTGCTCCCATCTATTTTATATGATAGCTGCAAAGAGAAATGTACCAGAGAAGGTGGTTCTGGAGTTGCACAGATCAGCTAACTCAGAGACAAGTATCTCCCTGCAGTGGGGGTGGGAGACCTTGAGGTCATTTGCACAGCAGTAGAGAGCTGCAGCCCATTAAAAGTGCATCCATATCTACTGGCCTGCCCTGGAAGCTTCAACAAGTGAAATGAGTGGTAGCAACTCAAAAAGTTCATCAGTCCCCTGGGATGTCACAAGTAGCCTCCTTTCCTCATGGATCCCCAGGGCTCAATTTGTTTCCACTTTTCTGGCCCAGACAAAAATATTGAGAAAACAGAAAACATGAGTCTAAAAATAACTATTTCCCAGCCTCTTGATCCTGCTGAGCAGCTTCCCACTTCAGCCTCTTCTTTCTTACACAGTGCACAATGACTGAAACAAATGCACTCCACTGGTCACAGCCAGCCATAGATACTCCTGGATTTATTCCCAGGTCAGGTGAAGTTACAGCCTATCAGAGTTCCAATGGACACTTTGGCCCATGTATCATGGACAGAATCACAGAACCAAGCAGGCTGGCAGAGAGCTCCAAGCTCAGCCAGCCCAACCTAGCACCCAGCCCTGCCCAACCAACCACACCATGGCACTAAGTGCCCCAGCCAGGCTTGGCTGCAACACCTCCAGCCACGGCCACTCCACCCCCTCCCTGCCATGCCCATTCCAATGCCAATCACTCTCTCTGCCAGGAACTTCCTAGCAACATCCAGCCTAGACCTGCCCTGGCACAGCTCCAGGCTGTGTCCCCTTCTTCTGTTGCTGGCTGCCTGGCAGCAGAGCCCAACCCCACCTGGCTACAGCCTCCCTGCAGGCAGCTGCAGGCAGCAATCAGCTCTGCCCTGAGCCTCCTCTGCTGCAGGCTGCACACCCCCAGCTCCCTCAGCCTCTCCTCACAGGGCTCTGCTCCAGGCCCCTCCCCAGCCTTGCTGCCCTTCTCTCCACACCTTCCAGCACCTCAACAGCTCTCTGCAATTCAGGAGCCCACAACTGGACACAGCACTCCAGGGCTGGCCTGAGCAGTGCTGAGCACAGGGGTGGGCACAAGAACCTCCCTTGTCCTGCTGCCCACACTGCTCCTGAGCCAGCCCAGGATGCCATTGGCTCTGCTGCCCACCTGGGCACACCAGACTGCTGAGGGATGAGCCCAGGCAGTGATTCCAGGCTGCTGATCTGCCTGGCAGCTCTCTGTTCAGCTTCCCACGGGCAGCAACCAGCCTCCTGCAGCATGCCTCCAGGAAAAGAGCTCCAGACTGCACCAGTCACTCTGTTTGCACACAGGGCTGACAGAGCCAAGATTCACCTCTTCTGAACCCATCACTCCTCTGCTCTGTCACAGAATCCATCTGCAGTAAAAACTCTCTCTACACACAGAAATCCAAAAACACACTCAAGCAACCCACCCAACCCAAAGCTGCCTCAGGCTTGGTTAAATTAAGCAGTAAATGGTAAGTAAGGGAGTGTTAAGATCATAGAATCAAGCAAGTTGGAAGGGACCTCCAAGCTCATCCAGTCCAACCCAGCATCCAGCCCTAGCCAATCAAATAGACCATGGATGAAATTATTCATGCAGTGAAATGTCCACAGAAGCATCCAGGTTGGCAAAGCCCCTCAGGATCACCAAGTCCAGCCCAGAACCCTACTCTGCAAGATTCACCTTAAACCATATCCCTAAGCACTGTATCCGAACCACCCTTAAACACATCCAGGGTTGGGGACTCCACCACCTCCCTGGGCAGCTCATTCCAGTCCCTGACCACTCTCTCTGTGAAAAGCTTTTCCCTAAGGTCCAATCTAAATCTTCCCAGCCTCAGCTTGAGGCCATTCCCCCTTGTTCTGTCTCCAATTACCTGTGAGAAGAGCCCAGCAGCAGCCTCTCCACAATGTCACAGAATCAACCAGGTTGGAAGAGACCTCCAAGTTCATCCAGTCCAAAGTATCACCCAGCCCTGTCTGGTTGATTGGCCAGGGCTGGGTGCTAGGTTGGACTGGATGAGCTTGGAGGTCTCTTCCAACCTGCTTGATTCTATGATTCTCATCTCCTTCCCCCTGCATTTGCAACTGCACCTACAACAGATGCTGGCACCTTCTAGAGCTGCTACAAACCACAGGATTTGGTCCTGAAGCAGCCTGGAGAGGATATCACAGCAACTGCAATCCTGGCTGTCCTTCCACTAACTGCAGCTGGCTTCCCAACATACTAACTCCCTGCATGCTACTGGGCAGGAAACATCTGTTTCTCTCTGCTCAACCAAGTTTTCCCTTACAAAGTGGCCCTGAATGTGCAGTTCTGGGTCAGTTTGGACATAGAGTAGCAGAGAAGATTTTTGTTTTTAATGTCTTCTCTAAGTTGGAAGTGAATTATAGTGGAATAACTTCAGGAGGTCCACATAGGAATGGTTCTCTTCACACAGATGGAAGCAATTTATTTCAGGAAGAGGAGAATCTGAGCACATCTGCACAGATTGGGGCTTGAGTTGGTTTTTTCCTTTTGCTAAAGGGCTTTTTCCTGCACTATTCCCAAGCAAGCATTTGCCTGATGTTCATCTAAAATTCACCAGTGCTGTGCCCCGGGGATCAGTGCTGGGCACAGTCCTGTTCAATATCTTCACTGGTGATCTGGAGCAGGGGACTGAGTCCAGCAGCAGTGAGTTTGCAGTGACACCAAGCTAGGAGCAGCTGTGGATGTGTTGCAGGGTAGGAGAGCCCTGCAGAGGGACCTGGCCAGGCTGAATGGGTGGGCAGAGGCCAAGGGGATGAGACTGAACAAGGCCAAGGGCAGGGTTCTGCACTTTGGCCACAACAACCCCAAGCAGCACTGCAGGCTGGGGCCAGAGTGGCTGAGAGCAGGCAGGCAGAGAGGGAGCTGGGGGTGCTGGCAGAGAGGAGCTGAAGAGGAGGCAGCAGTGCCCAGGTGGGCAGCAGAGCCAATGGCATCCTGGGCTGGCTCAGGAGCAGTGTGGGCAGCAGGACAAGGGAGGTTCTTGTGCCCCTGTGCTCAACACTGCTCAGGCCAGCCCTGGAGTGCTGTGTCCAGTTGTGGGCTCCTGAATTGCAGAGAGCTGTTGAGGTGCTGGCAGGTGTGGAGAGAAGGGCAGCAAGGCTGGGGAGGGGCCTGGAGCAGAGCCCTGTGAGGAGAGGCTGAGGGAGCTGGGGGTGTGCAGCCTGCAGCAGAGGAGGCTCAGGGCAGAGCTCATTGCTGCCTGCAGCTGCCTGCAGGGAGGCTGTAGCCAGGTGGGGTTGGGCTCTGCTGCCAGGCAGCCAGCACCAGAAGAAGGGGACAGAGTCTGAAGCTGTGGCAGGGCAGGTCTAGGCTGGATGTTGTTAGGAAGTTCCTGGCAGAGAGAGTGATTGGCATTGGAATGGGCTGCCCAGGGAGGTGGTGGAGTGGCTGTGGCTGGAGGTGTTGCAGCCAAGCCTGGCTGGGGCACTTAGTGCCATGGTCTGGTTGGTTGGGCAGGGCTGGGTGCTAGGTTGGGCTGCCTGAGCCTGGAGGTGTTTCTCAACCTGCTTGAGTCTATGATTCTATACAACCAAAAGCAACCTACTTTTTTGTTCAAAAACCAGAAGCTAGCAGGGACAGAAGCAAAGCAGAATTCAGCTATCAAAGGTGACCAACTCAGTCTTCCCTGGGTCAGACAAGTGAACATTGCTCTTTCTGGTTCTCCCAACCTCTCACCTTCAAAGCAGGCAAATTCCAGCCTGACCCTCCACGGGGCACACCTGCAGGCTTGTTAATTCAGTTTACACCTGGTGTAACAGTGCCCCAGTTGCACCTCATGGCTTCTTCAACTAATCAGCTGATGGCTGTTAAAAAGTGACCTCCCTGGGATGGAGGCTTCAAGAATGGAAGACTCTGGGACAGTCAAGGAGCACTTATCTTTATCTTTATAAAGCTAAACAGAAGAAGAGAGCAGTTGCAGCTGCATGGGCAGCTCTGTAAGAGCAAAGCTCCTTCACAGAACCAGCCCTGCAGCACCCCATGTCTCTGCCAAGATTTCTGCTGAGCAGGGATAGAACTGTCAAGATTAGAAGGGACCTCAATGATCATCTAGTTCCAACCCCCCTGCCATGGCCAGGGACACCACACACTAGATCAGGCTGTGTAGAGTCTCATCTTGCCTGGCCTTAAACACCTCCAAGAATGAGGCTTATCCAGCCTGGTCTTAAACACCTCCAGAGATGAGGCTTCCACCACCTCTCTGGGCAATCTGTTCCATTGCCTCTCCATCCTTCATGGGCAAGAACTTCTTCCTACTGCCTAATCTAAATTTCCCCTCCTGTAGCTTTGCTCCATTCCCCTAATGCTGTCACTACCTGACACCCTAAAAAGTCCCTCCCCAGCTTTCTTTTAGCCCCCTTCAGATACTGGAAGGCCACAAGAAGGTCTCCTCAGAGCCCAGACTGAACAACCCCAACTCTCTCAGCCTGTCCTCAGAGGAGAGAAGCTGCAGCCCTCTGATCATCCTCATGGCCCTTCTCTGGACACCTTCCAGCCCAACCAGAGCTTGCCTGTAATAGGGAGGTTTGTCCTTATTACCTCCAAACAAGAGGTTTGTCCATATTTTAGAGGAGCACAGCAGAAGCTATTTCTCACACAGAATCATTCAGAAGCTTTCATGTGCCTGTTGCATTCAGCACCTCTTGGCAGCCTTAACTTTTACCCCACAGGACCCTGGCCTCTTTGCAGTGCATGGGATGCAGTACAGCACAAGCTCACCCTAAACCAGGGGTCACAAGCAAAAGCAGGGACACTCATACAGTCACAGCTACTCAACAGCAGGTTTTGCCTCCACTCCAGAGTTCCTGACAGGAAACAAGATTTCACATCTAACAGCTTAAAGCATTTCTCAGAGTGTTCTGAGCAAGGATCAAGTGGAGAATAAAGAGTATGCAATCCTCAATCACCAGAGAACACCACAGCAAGGAGGCACACAGAAGACCAACCTGGCAATTTGAAGTTAATCTTCTGACTGCCTGACTTAGCAGTTTTGCTGCAGCTCTTACAGCTCCTATTGAATGCAGCTTCAAGCACACAGCACAGGCTGATCATCAGCAAGCAATCTACCCTGGTGATACTCAGAGCAAGTTCAATTGCCTCTTCTGTGTTTGCACTGGGACCAAAAGCTTGCTAAAGGCAGCTGGAGCTCCCCTGCTGAACAAACACACTGTGCCTTGTGTGCCTGCTTCCACCTCAGCACACAGACCTCGCAGTAAACCCCAACCCTTGCCTGCCACAGAGGCCATGAATCCATCCCTGCTCCCCAGACAAGAAGCAGCCCTTAGAACCAAGCTGTTGAACTCAGTGAGACACTCACTAGGCATCAGTAGAGGGAGGTCAGAAACTGAGCACAGGTGAAAGTGAAATCCACCCCCCCAGCAGCAGCCTTTTCTAACCTCAGCCCATCCCTGGAGCAGCTGTAGACATGCTGCCAATTAGCTCGCTAAGGAGAAGCAGCTGAGCTCAATTCCCAGGGCAACCTGAGCAAACAAGCAAGGACAGGGAGGGTCTTAGGGTCTCCTATAACCAATCAACAGAATCAACCAGGTTGGAAGAGACCTCCAAGATCATCCAGTCCTATCCAGTTGGTGAGAGAGCAAGTGATGGTGGAGGAAGGTGCAGAGCTAAAAGGGTGGCAGTATGACAGTTCACAGGATGTTAGGGGTTGGAAGGCACCTCTGGAGATCATAGAATCAAGCATGTTGGAAGAGACCTCCAAGCTCATCTAGCCCAACCTAGCACTCAGCTTTATCCAATCAACAGGACCATGGCACTAAGTGCCCCATCCAGTCTTTTATCATGGAATGGTTTAGGCTGGAAGGGAGCTCAAAGCTCATCCAGTTCCAAACCCCTGCCTTAGGCAGGGACACCTCTCACTAGAACAGGTTGCTCAAGGCCTCATCCAACTGGCCTTGGACACCTCCAGGAAGGGAGCAGCCATAACCTCCCTGGGCAACCTGTGCCAGTGTCTCACCTGCTCTCCCCACTGCTGAATTTGCCTAAGGTGTACAGAGGCACATGTCTGGATTGCATGGGCTGGATGAACTTGGAGGTCTCTTCCAACCTGGTTGATTCTATGAGTCTATGATACTGTGCATGGTCATAGAACCAGTCAGGGTTGCAAGGGACCACAAGGATCATCTCGTTCCAACCCCCCTGCCATGGGCAGGGACACCCTACCCTAGATCCACATCCTTTGCTAGCGGTGAGTGCGCATTCAGCACCTTCCTTGTGGCTACACTTTCATCTAAGGAGAATTAATCTTATGGAATCATTTAACAAAGCAGCTGACGTGGAGGTGCTCTCTTGAGGGAGAAGAGAAGTCATTTCCTGTTCCACATGAAGTGGAAGGAGAAATAATATCAAGGCCAAGAGGCAGAAGGAATCAAATCTCCCTTTGCACGCATGGTTTGTGGCTTGCTCTCAGGGTGACGAATGAAGCACTACGCTTCCCAGCATCCAAACCTCTCCTCCACCTACTTGGTTTTGCACCATTTGTAGAGGCAGATTAAAAAGTACTTCACCCTCACAGCTCCCTGTAGGACTGCAGATGCTCAGGCAACTCTATCCTTTCTGGAACACATTAGTTTCACGACAGGTAAGCAGGAAGTAAAGACACTGAGTAGTTCAGGAAGCAAGGCAGAGCTGCTCAGTGCTGTGTGGGACACATGGCCTTGATCTCAAGCAAAACTGTTCTGCCCCTCTCTGTCCCAGTCTGTCTTCTAAAACGTTGTAGACGTGCAAGAGCTGCCACAGCAGAAGGCTGTGCTGCCATTCAGCCAGACTTGGACAGGCTGGAGGGTTAGCTGGGAAGAAATTGAGTTAAATTCAACAAGGGCAAATGTAGAGTCTGGCACCTGGGAAAGAACAACCCCAGGGAGCAGTACAGGTTGGGGACTGAGCTGTTGGAAGGCAGAAAAGGGGAAAAGGATCTGGGGGTCCTGGAGGATGGGAGGGTGAGCATGAGCCAGCAATGTGCTCTGGTGGCCAGGAGGGGCAATGCCATTCTGGGCTGGATTAGAAGGACTGTGCTTAGTAGCTCCAGAGAGGTTCTCCTGTCCCTCCCCTCTGCCCTGCTGAGGCCACATCTGGAGTGCTGAGTCCAGTTCTGGGCCCCCCAGATCAAGGGGACATAGAACTGCTTGAACACAGAGCCACAAAGATGAGGAAGGGAACGGAACAGCTCTGTTAGGAGCAGAGCCTGAGGCAGCTGGGGCTGTGCTGCTGGGACAGGAGGGGACTGAGAGGTGACCTCAATGTGTGCAGGGTGAGTGGCAGGAGGCTGGAGCCAGGCTCTGCTGGGTGATGCCCAGGGACAGCACAAGGGGCACTGGGTGGCAGCTGAGGCAGAGGAAGCTTCATGGAAACGTGAGGAGGATTTTTTTCCCTGTGAGGGTGCCAGAGCCCTGGCACAGCCTGCCCAAGGGGATTGTGGAGTCTCCCTCTCTGGAGATATTCAAACCCTGCCTGCCTGTGCTGCTGTGTGATCTGCTTTAGGTGTCCATGCTGTGGCAGGGGGGTTGGACTGGATGAGCTTTGGAGCTCACTTCCAGCCCCTGACATTCTGTGACTCTGTGGTTCTGGGAAGAGGTAAAAGAGACATCTTCAAAGCAGCTCATGGAAATTATGCTGTGCCTGCTAGGAAGAGAAAGCTAAAGATTATATGAGCTAGTAGGGGTAACTTTCCCATCCTCCACCTCCAGAGAGTATTCCTCATTTCCACTAGGCAAGGAAAAAACATCCATCTGCTAATATATCCTATAGATTCCTGCTGTAATCAATGCTCTTGAGCTACAATCAGCTGCACTGACTGTAAAAAGAGAGAGGGAGGGATGTGCAAATCTGGCCAAGCGTCTCCATTTCAAACTGGCACTGTCAGACCCAGGTCATTCAGTCCTTTATGGAAGAAGATGAACTTAAGGGATCTGTTTTCCATTCTTTGGCTTGCTACAGCTGTTAGTGCTGCTGCTGCAAGCTGGTATTCATCTCTGAAGGCAAGCTGCCCACATGTCTTGCTGGGGTTAGCCAGATGGTCCTAGCACACTACTACTGCTGCACAACTGCAGGGTTAGACCAGGCTGAGTGGAACTAATGAGTGGAAGCGTGGGTGGGATGCTCAATGGCTTAAACATTGGCTTCTTTTTTTCCCTCTTTGGATGATCCTGCCATGCAGGCTGGCAACCTTTAACTCCAATTAAGGCTGTAGGTGTAGGATTCACACATTTGTCTCTTAATGCATGGATACAAAGTGAGAGCTTGCCTCATTGTGCAGCACCAGCAGGTCTGCCACGCTTCATCATCAGCTAAACCACCTCTAAGAGTGTAGGTTGTGCTTTACACAAAGAAAGAAGTCTGATAGAGTTGCTGTTAATGTGTTTATAAAGTTGCTTTAGGGGGTAGAGAGTATTGCTATGAGGACAGGCTATGAGAGTTGAGGCTCTGCAGCCTGGAGAAGAGAAGGCTTGGAGCAGACCTCATAGTGGCCTTCTGGTATCTGAAGGGGGCTACAGTAAGGCTGGGGAGGGACTATTGACAAGGTCTGGTAATGACAGGATGAGGAGGAATGGGTTTGAACTGGCAGAGGAGAGACTGAAACTGGATATAAGGAAGAAGTTGTTTGCAGTGAGGGTGGTGAGACACTGGCACAGGTTGCCCAGGGAGGTTGTGGAGCACAGAATCCCCCAATGTGATCAAAGATCACATTGGGGGATTCTGTGCTCCACAACCTCCCTGGAGATGTTCAAGACCAGGCTGGATGAGACCTTGAGCAACCTGTTCTAGTGGGAAGTGTCCCTGCCTACGGCAGTGGGTTGGAACTGGATGATCCTCGAGGTCCTTTCCAACCTAAACCATTCTATGATTGCAAAACATCATCAAAAATTAAGGATGTGCTGAATATTGATTTCCAATAACCCTGCATTTAAAACTGAGCTGTACCTTACAGGTTAGCTTGGCAATGCACTTAGACAAGAACCCTGCACTACTCAGAACATTACAGGTCTGATTTCTGCTTCCCTTAGCACTCAACTGCTCTTATCCCTCGATGATGGTGGTGTGCTTAAGGATGCTATCAACAGCCCAAGAGACAGCACAGGAGGAAGGGAACTGCAGGAACATTCCTGGGAAGGGCAAGAGTGAAATAAGTGAGCAAGGGCAAGAGTGAAATAAGTGAGCAAGGGCAAGAGTGAAATAAGTGAGCAAGGGCAAGAGTGAAATAAGTGAACAAGGGCAAGAGTGAAATAAGTGAACAAGTGGTGAAATAAGTGAACAAGAGCAAGAGTGAAATAAGTGAACAAGAGCAAGAGTGAAATAAGTGAACAAGCAGTGAAATAAGTGAACAAGGGCAAGAGTGAAATAAGTGAACAAGGGCAAGAGTGAAATGAGTGAGCAAGGGCAAGAGTGAAATGAGTGAGCAAGGGCAAGAGTGAAATGAGTGAGCAAGGGCAAGAGTGAAATGAGTGAACAAGTGGTGAAATAAGTGAACAAGGGCAAGAGTGAAATGAGTGAGCAAGGGCAAGAGTGAAATGAGTGAGCAAGGGCAAGAGTGAAATGAGTGAGCAAGGGCAAGAGTGAAATAAGTGAACAAGCAGTGAAATAAGTGAACAAGGGCAAGAGTGAAATGAGTGAGCAAGCAGTGAAATAAGTGAACAAGGGCAAGAGTGAAATGAGTGAGCAAGCAGTGAAATAAGTGAGCAAGGGCAAGAGTGAAATGAGTGAGCAAGGGCAAGAGTGAAATGAGTGAGCAAGCAGTGAAATGAGTGAGCAAGGGCAAGAGTGAAATAAGTGAACAAGGGCAAGAGTGAAATAAGTGAACAAGTGGTGAAATAAGTGAACAAGAGCAAGAGTGAAATAAGTGAACAAGCAGTGAAATAAGTGAACAAGGGCAAGAGTGAAATAAGTGAACAAGGGCAAGAGTGAAATGAGTGAGCAAGGGCAAGAGTGAAATGAGTGAGCAAGGGCAAGAGTGAAATGAGTGAGCAAGGGCAAGAGTGAAATGAGTGAACAAGTGGTGAAATAAGTGAACAAGGGCAAGAGTGAAATGAGTGAGCAAGGGCAAGAGTGAAATGAGTGAGCAAGGGCAAGAGTGAAATGAGTGAGCAAGGGCAAGAGTGAAATAAGTGAACAAGCAGTGAAATAAGTGAACAAGGGCAAGAGTGAAATGAGTGAGCAAGCAGTGAAATAAGTGAACAAGGGCAAGAGTGAAATGAGTGAGCAAGCAGTGAAATAAGTGAGCAAGGGCAAGAGTGAAATGAGTGAGCAAGGGCAAGAGTGAAATGAGTGAGCAAGCAGTGAAATGAGTGAGCAAGGGCAAGAGTGAAATAAGTGAACAAGGGCAAGAGTGAAATAAGTGAACAAGTGGTGAAATAAGTGAACAAGAGCAAGAGTGAAATAAGTGAACAAGCAGTGAAATAAGTGAACAAGGGCAAGAGTGAAATAAGTGAACAAGGGCAAGAGTGAAATAAGTGAGCAAGGGCAAGAGTGAAATGAGTGAGCAAGGGCAAGAGTGAAATGAGTGAGCAAGGGCAAGAGTGAAATGAGTGAACAAGCAGTGAAATAAGTGAACAAGGGCAAGAGTGAAATGAGTGAGCAAGCAGTGAAATAAGTGAACAAGGGCAAGAGTGAAATGAGTGAGCAAGCAGTGAAATAAGTGAGCAAGGGCAAGAGTGAAATGAGTGAACAAGCAGTGAAATAAGTGAACAAGGGCAAGAGTGAAATGAGTGAGCAAGCAGTGAAATAAGTGAACAAGGGCAAGAGTGAAATGAGTGAACAAGCAGTGAAATAAGTGAACAAGGGCAAGAGTGAAATGAGTGAGCAAGCAGTGAAATAAGTGAACAAGGGCAAGAGTGAAATGAGTGAGCAAGCAGTGAAATAAGTGAGCAAGGGCAAGAGTGAAATGAGTGAGCAAGCAGTGAAATAAGTGAGCAAGGGCAAGAGTGAAATAAGTGAAGAAGAACCCGAAGGATGCAGTTGTTTTCTGCCAGAGGCAGGCTAAAATGGACTCTCCCAAAGAAAACAAACCCAAGCTTTCAGTTCCTCCAGCCTTGTCTCTGCACAATCTGGTCACACTACAGAAAGCTTCATGAAAAGAAAACAAGTCTTCTCTACCACTGAGAGAGGCCCATCAGCTCTGTGAAAACAAGCTGTGTCCTTCTGGGTGTTTTTAAGCCCTGCGTGAATCACTGTCTTAAGTACTTTACCACCTCTTACCTTAGCACTTCACGATGGCATCACACAAACCATCCCTTTAAATACAGATGAACAGTTAGAAGCCGTTTTGCAACCATCCATATTTCATTTGCTGTGCTAAAACGCTAACTCAAATCATATGCCCTGCACTTTTCTGGCTGATTTGTACTGTTCCTCCGTTAAACTTTGACAACACAAAGGAAAAACAAGGAATGCTGAGCTGATTTCCTAAGAAAATGAAGCATGCACAGTCACAGCAGATCTCCCTTGGCTTATAGCCTTGAACCACAAGAGTTATATTCTTCCTTGCCACTCCTAGCTTTCAGCTTATGTTTTCCAGAGTTAAATTCCTGAGTCACACATCACAGTTCCTGCACGTTGTAAAGGGAGAGTTAGGAGAAGATGAATGGGACCTGCAGTCGCCAGCATATTGACTGGAGAGAAGCTGAAGACAACACTCTGGGAACACCAGAGGAGTATGGTTGCCATTCAGCCCTCTCTGAGACACAGGCTCTGCTCCTCCTTGCAGCCTGAGTTCATCTCCTGTCTCTGAGGCTGAAATTCACAGTCTGGAAATCCTCTAGGCACTGGCACCTGGGCGACATTCTTCATTTCAAGTTTGGCAGAAGAAAAGCAATGGGATGCTGCTCTTCTTTCCTTCCCTCGAGAATACAGATCATAGAATCACAGATTCAAGCAGGCAGGAAGAGAGCTCCAAGCTCAGCCAGCCCAACCTAGCACCCAGCCCTGCCCAACCAACCACACCATGGCACTAAGTGCCCCAGCCAGGCTTGGCTTCAACACCTCCAGCCACGGCCACTCCACCACCTCCCTGGGCAGCCCATTCCAATGCCAATCACTCTCTCTGCCAGCAACTTCCTAACAACATCCAGCCTAGACCTGCCCTGCCACAGCTTCAGACTCTGTCCCCTTCTTCTGCTGCTGGCTGCCTGGCAGCAGAGCCCAACCCCACCTGGCTACAGCCTCCCTGCAGGCAGCTGCAGGCAGCAATCAGCTCTGCCCTGAGCCTCCTCTGCTGCAGGCTGCACACCCCCAGCTCCCTCAGCCTCTCCTCACAGGGCTTTGCTCCAGGCCCCTCCCCAGCCTTGCTGCCCTTCTCTCCACACCTGCCAGCACCTCAGCAGCTCTCTGCAATTCAGGAGCCCACAACTGGACACAGCACTCCAGGGCTGGCCTGAGCAGTACTGAGCACAGGGGCACAAGAACCTCCCTTGTCCTGCTGCCCACACTGCTCCTGAGCCAGCCCAGGATGCCATTGGCTCTGCTGCCCACCTGGGCACTGCTGCCTCCTCTTCAGCTCCTCTCTGCCACCACCCCCAGCTCCCTCTCTGCCTGGCTGCTCTCAGCCACTCTGGCCCCAGCCTCTAGTGCTGCTTGGGGTTGTGGCCAAAGTGTAGAACCCTGCACTTGGCCTTGTTCAGTCTCATCCCCTTGGCCACTGCCCACCCATCCAGCCTGGCCAGGTGCCTCTGCAGGGCTCTACTACCCTCCAACAGCTCTGCACCTGCTCCTAGACGCAGTCTTGTGGCTTAAGCTGATTCCTGAAGAGCAACTTTTCACTCAGGTTCCACTCTTACAGCATCCAAACCCACTCTGCATGGACAAAGCCTGACTTAGCACAGCCAAGACTGTCTCCTAGCTCTCTGCTTTGCCTTGTCACTGCCCAAGCAGACAGAGGACAGATTCAAGCCACTTGCCTTGGTTGCTTTTTGTTTCCTGCAGCCCCAAAAAGGAATCCCCTAAGCGTGTGTTGTCACCTTCAATTACTGCAGCAATGGCAACATTCATTACCTGTACTGCTTATTAATAAACTGCTCCTGATGTCAGTCTTTTATCTGCTGCCAAACTCCTTTAATTCCACATGAACATTATAGGGAAGCCTGTCTTAGATTTATATAAGCAGCAATTCCATTTTATTGTTTGTTGTTTTTTTCTCTTCTACATCCAAAATACTTCCAAACTATTCCTGTTGTTGAGAGGAGGAGGAAAATAACTCTTTAAACCTTCCCAACTCAGTATTTTACTGACGTTTTTCATCTCAAGTGGATAGAACTGAAATGCTTGGTATGTAATAAAGCAATCACAAGTACAAAGACTAGCAGCTCTGGGGGGAAAATCAGAGCTGGCTGTGTGAAACAGCCTGGATAATGAAACCCAACCACAAGACACTGCAGTAAAGCTCTCGCTTTTCAGACTCTCAGCAGGATGCCAATATGGGAGAGCAGAGAGCTCAGGGTGCCACTGCAAAGTGGGAAGCCCACACCTCTACTGGTACAAGGCTTCCCAAAGCTCACAGCATCACAGAAACAGTCAGGTTGGCAAAGCCACTCAGGATGACCATGTCCAACCCAGAACCCTGCTCTGCAAGGTGCACCCTAAACCAGAGCCCCAAGCACCACATCCAAACCACCCTTAAACACATCCAGAGTTGGGGACTCCACCACCTCCCTGGGCAGCTTATTCCAAAGTCTGACCACTCTGCCTGGTAAAAGATCCATTCTAATGTCCAGTCTAAGCCTACTCAGTGGCAGCCTGAGGCTAATCCCTCTTGTCCTATCGTTAACAACCTGTGAGAGGAGACCAGCACCAACCTCACCACGGGGTCCTTCCAAGTAGCTGTACAAAGTCATGAGGTCTCCCCTCAGCGTCCTCTGTTTCACACTAACTATCCTCAGCTCCTTCCTCATCAGACTGATTCTCCAGGCCCTTCCCCAGCTTTGTTGCCCTCCTCTGAACCCACTCCAGCACCTCCACATCTCTCTCATATTGAGGTGCCCCAAACTGAACACAACACTCAAGCTGTGGCCTCACCAGAGCCCAGTCCAAGGGGACAATCCCCTCCCTGCTCCTGCTGGGCACAGCATTTTTAATGCAAGCCAGGATGCCACTGACCTTCTTGGCCCCCTGGGCACTCTGCTGGCTCCCATTCAGCCCCCTGGGCACACTTACAATTAACACAGGAGGGTTCTATGATGCGGTTGGTACAACTGTTTTGCAGAACGCATCTATGTAGAGTCAAACTAAACGAGTTAGGAAGAGTCCTTCGGGAACGTTTGTCAGTAGAGAGCCTTGCAGCACAAACTGCCGCTGAAAGGTTAGAATCACAGAGCCAGGCAGGGCTGGAAGGGGCCACAAGGATCAGCCAGTTCCGACCCTCCTGCCATGCCCGGGGACACCCTACCCTGGATCAGTTAAGCACAAACTTTGACAAGGTCGAGTAAAAGAGAGGTAGGTTACTCACCGGTTAAGAGTCTCAACGTTTGCGCTCTCGAAGCATCGACGGGAAAAGAGGGAGTCGCAGCCAGGCGGTGGACTTGACGTGGCAATGATGCGATGGGGCTGTGCTGCTGGTTCAGTCCAGGCTGAGCAGGTCGTCTGAGAAGGCCCACGGACACGAGAGAGGTCTCCCGTGGCTCGCAGGGGGTCAGCAGAGTGGTCGCAGCCACCTGTGCAAAGCAGGGTCCGGGTTTGCAGGCTGCAGCAGCCTGGCTGAGCGCTGTGTACAGCAAGCAGCCGGCCCCGGGCTGGCGCGGCAGGCCGGTGAGTGCCGGTGGCGTTGTTCAGTCCAGGCTGAGCAGATCGTTTGAGAAAGCCCACGGAGGCGAGAGAGGTCTCCCGTGGCTCGCAGGGAGTCATCGGGTGGTGAGCAGCCACCTGTGCAAAGCAGGGTCCGGGTTTGCAGGCTGCAGCAGTCCGGCTGAGCGCTGTGTCCAGCAAGGAGCCGGCCCCGGGCTGGCGCGGCAGGCCGGTGAGTGCCGGTGGCGTTGTTCAGTCCGGGTTGCGCAGGTGGTCTGAGAAGGCTCACGGACACGAGAGAGGTCTCCCGTGGCTCGCAGGGGCTCAGCAGAGTGGTGAGCAGCCACCTGTGCGAAGCAGGGTCCGGGTTTGCGGGCTGGAGCAGCCTGATCGAGCGCTGTGTCCGGCAAGCAGCCGGCCCCGGGCCGGAGCGGCGCTCCGGTGAGTGCCGGGGCAGCAGCTCGCTGCTAGGTCGTTGCCTATCTGGGGGCTCGCTCAGGCAGGGTCAGCGCTGCCGGTGGCAGGCAAGTCCCCGGCTAGGCGCGGTGCAGGGTGCAGTGGCGCAGAGCGGCCCGGGGGCAAACGGGGAGCGAGCAGACCCGAAGCGAGCTCGCTGGGGCTTTGAAGCGTTGTGGCCAGCGCCTTTGAGCAGCAGCAGCAGGTAAAAGCAGCCCTGGAAGCCACCCGGAGTTACTGCTCCAGCGAAGGAAGATGCACAGGCGACCCGTGGTTACCACAGAACACAGCGAGCTGCAGAACAAGGCCAACCGTGGGGGCTGTGAGAGACCGGGAGGCACCGAAGCCTTTGTCTGCTTTCCTGCTTCTTCCACCCGGGAAAAAGCCGCGGGAAGGGGGGGGCAAGGTGGGTGTTGGGGCAGGTGTTTAGGGCATGGGATGGATGTGTGTTCTAGGCCGAATTTGGACCTTCCACCACAAGCACTCAAGGTGTACCCTGACCAGCCCAAGCCCACCTGGCTCCAGCCTCCCTGCAGGCAGCTGCAGACAGCAATGAGCTCTGCCCTGAGCCTCCTCTGCTGCAGGCTGCACCCCCCCAGCTCCCTCAGCCTCTCCTCACAGGGCTCTGCTCCAGGCCCCTCCCCAGCCTTGCTGCCTTTCCCTCCCGATGGGACGCACCAGCAGGAGGGAAGAGCTTTTTACCCTCACTCCCTTCCATGCAACACAGCTGGCTCTGTCCTCTCCGTCGGGCAGATCCACAGACGTCCACAGCACTACGTCTGGTGGAAAGCGATGGAAAGCTTCGCCCTAGATCCAAGCCCTCCCCGACGTGAGCCTGAGCGTCTGCGTCTCTGCCGGCGAAGGGCTAAGAGCTAGACCAGCAAGGGTACTTCAGGTCAGGCCTGAGGCGAATTAGCAGACGAGTTGTGAAGCTTACACAACATGTGGCCACATTATGTGCGGCTCCAGTCAGCGCTAATAGCCTGTCATTGAGAGCCATGTTTAAACAATTTGAGCAAACAGCAAACACAGAAGATGGGAGGAGGGGAAAAAAAGCCTTCGAGGAATAGATCAGCCTGCCCAGCACACTTGGCAAGCACTTCTAGCAGCGGTGAAGGCAGCAGAGTGACTTAGGTAGCTGAGGATGTGATCCCACTTCCCACCGTGCAGAAGGAATCTAATCCAAACCCCCAAACTACAGAAGAGGTCCAGGTTTAAAAGCTACTCGAGCAGCAACTGTCAGAGCTGCACAGGAAACCAGTTGTTGGTTCAGGCTGTGCCTGCTCATGTGAGTCATCTGAGACAACAAACAATCAAAGGAAATAAAAGCCAGGGGGTTGTGCAGCAGCAAAGGAGAGGAGGCAAAAGAACACCACGGCTGTGGTAAAGACAAAGAGCAACATTCAACCGCATCCATCTAAGTACCACTGGTAGCAGCGTTGGGAAGTAAATACAAACCCATTGTGGTACATAGAATCATAGAACCAAGCAGGTTGGAAGAGAGCTCCAAGCTCAGCCAGTCCAACCTAGCACCCAGCCCTGGCCAATCAACCAGACCATGGCACTAAGTGCCTCATCCAGGCTTTGCTTCAACATCTCTCTGTTCTCTTCCTCTTTTCCTTCTTCTCTTCTCTTCTCTTCTCTTCTCTTCTCTTCTCTTCTCTTCTCTTCTCTTCTCTTCTCTTCTCTTCTCTTCTCTTCTCTTCTCTTCTCTTCTCTTCTCTTCTCTCTGCTTCCTTTCCTCTTTTCTTTTCTTTTCTTTTCTTTTCTTTTCTTTTCTTTTCTTTTCTTTTCTTTTCTTTTCTTTTCTTTTCTTTTCTTTTCTTTTCTTTTCTTTTCTTTTCTTTTCTTTTCTTTTCTTTTCTTTTCTTTTCTTTTCTTTTCTTTTCTTTTCTTTTCTTTTCTTTTCTTTTCTTTTTCTTTTCTTCACTTTACTTTTCTTTTCTTCACTTTACTTTTCTCTTTTCTAAGTGCCCCAGCCAGGTTTGGCTTCAACACATCCAGCCACGGCCACTCCACCACCTCCCTGGGCAGCCCATTCCAATGCCAATCACTCTCTCTGACAACAACTTCCTCCTCACATCCAGCCTAGGCTTCCCCCGGCACGACTTGAAACTGTGTCCCCTTCTTCTGTCCCTGGCTGCCTGGCAGCAGAGCCCAACCCCACCTGGCTACAGCCTCCCTGCACACAGCTGCAGACAGCAATGAGCTCTGCCCTGGGCCTCCCCCTCTGCATAAGTTTTCACACAGAAGAAGTTAGAAACCACAGTGCATTGCTCAGTATAAACCTGACAGCTTCTCAAGGCAGCACTGTTCGAGAACCTATCCAATCCAAAGCAGAATCAGCTCCAAAACCATCCCCTCTACCATGGGAATGCTTAGCTCAGTAGCTGGTAGGCTGCCAGCCATTTCAAATGGTCGGGGTTTTGTGTTGGTTTAATGATTGTTCCCATCAGCACTGATGGTAAGGGTTGACATTAATTAAAATACTAAGTCATCAGAGCTTTCATTGTAGGGGGAGAGAGAGAATGGGGCTGGATCCAATTGTCTTCCAGATTTCTTTGGCCTTCCACATTTTTCTCTTGGATGCATGGCCCATGCCAAGTATCCTCTTAGCTGATGTATAACAATGCAAACAGAATATCTCCACAAATCTAAAGTAATCTCTTTTTTTGGGGGGGGAGGGGGGAGGTTTTCCACACACTTTCATTTAACTGATTAGGGGAGACTCATTAAAATCAGCTAATCATGGGAGGGGGCTGTGTCCTGAATGCTAAACAAAACTGCCTAAGTGAAAGAGGATTTTAAAACACTGTCTGCAGCTCTGAATTTATTTCTACTGTATGCTGGGTGGCAACACAATACAGTAGGAATGCTGAGCCCTGTCCTCATTAACCCCAAAACTCATTATCTCGTGTTAAAAAAAAAACCAAACAGGTTCTCTCTTCAGAGGGTGTTGCAGAAGGTATGAGAAAGCATCTAAAGGGAGCGTGGGCACACGCTGCTAAGGCACCACCAAGGGGGCTGCTTAGACGTGCAAGGTCCTGCAGCTGGGTGGAGGCAATGCCAAACACAACTCCAGGCTGGGCAGTGAGCAGCTGGAGAGCAGCCCTGAGGAGAGGCACTTGGGGGTGCTGCTGGAGGAGAAGCTCAGCAGGAGCCAGCAGTGTGCACTTGCAGCCCAGAAAGCCAAGCAGAGCCTGGGCTGCAGCAGCAGCAGTGTGGCCAGCAGGGCCAGGGAGGGGATTCTCCCCCTCTGCTCTGCTGTGTTCTGCTGAGAGCCCACCTGGAGTCCTGCATCCAGCTCTGGAGCCCCTGGGACAAGAGGGCTGTGGAGATGCTGGAGAGTGTCCAGAGCAGGGCCAGGAGGATGCTGAGAGGCTGCAGCAGCTCTGCTGTGAGCACAGCCTGAAAGTTGGGGCTGTGCAGGCTGGAGCAGAGTAGGCTCTCAGGGGACCTTCTTGTGGCCTGCCAGCATCTGAAGGGGGCTACAAAGAAGCTTTTTAGGCTGTCAGAGAGTGACAGGGGAGGAATAATAAACACCAGTACAGGCTGGTAGGTGATCTGCTGGAGAGCAGCCCTGGGAAGAGGGACCTGGGGGTCCTGGTGGCTAACAGTTCCCCATGGCACAGCAATGTGCCCTTGTGGCCAAGAAAGCCAATGGGATCTTGGGGTGTATTAGGAGGAGTGTGTCCAGCAGATCAAGGGAGGTTCTCCTCCCCCTCTACTCTGCCCTGCAGAGACCTCAACTTGAATACTGTGTTCAGTTTTGGGCTCCCTAGTTGAAGAGGGACAGGGATCTGCTGGAGAGGGTCCAGTAGATGGCTATGAGGATGAGGAGGGGACAGGAGGGCATGGCCGATGAGGAGAGGCTGAGGGACCTGGTGCTGCTTAGTTTGGAGAAAAGAAGACATAGAGGAGATTTGATAAATGTTTATATGTATCTGAGGGCTGCCCAGGAGGGGGGGACAGGCTCTGCTCACTGCTCCCTGGGATAGGACAAGGAGCAATGGGTGTGAGTTGCAGCAAAAGAGGTTCCAGCTCAACACAAGGGGGAACTTCATGTCTGGAAGTGTCCCAGAGCACTGGCACAGGCTGCCCAGAGAGGTTGCGGAGTCTCCTTTCAAGGCCTATCTGGATGTCTTCCTGTGTGCCCTGAGCTAGATTGTGTGGTCCTGCTCTGGCAGGGGGCTTGGACTCAATTATCTCCTTGGGTCCCTTCCAACCCCTAATATCTTGTGAGCCTGTGACAGGTCTGGGGGGAATGGAGCAAAGCTGGAGGTGGGGAGAGTGAGGCTGGAGGTGAGGAGGAAGTTGTTGAGCAGGAGAGTGGTGAGAGGCTGGCAGGGGTTGCCCAGGGAGGTGGTTGAGGCCCCATGGCTGGAGGTGTTTGAGGCCAGGCTGGCTGAGGCTGTGTGCAGCCTGCTCTAGGGTAGGGTGTCCCTGGGCATGGCAGGGGGTTGGGACTGGCTGCTCCTTGTGGTCCCTTCCAACCCTGACTGATTCTGTGATCCTATGAGAATTTGAGAATTTATGCATAACAGCACAAAATCCTGGCCCAAGGCCACTGCTGGAATGATCACAGCATCACAGAAACATCCAGGCTGGAAAAGCCCCTCAGGATCACCAAGTCCAACCCAGAACCCTGCTCTGCAAGGTGCACCCTAAACCAGAGCCCCAAGCACCACTTCCAAACCACCTTTAAACACATCCAGTGTTGGGGACTCCACCACCTCCCTGGGCAGCTCATTCCAGTGTCTGGCCACTCTTGCTGGGAAAAACTGTTTCCTAATGTCCAGTCTAAACCTACTCAGTGGCAGCTTGAGGCCATTCCCTCTTGTCCTATCACCTAGGAGAAGAGACCAGCACCAACCCCACCACAAGATCCTTTCAGGTAGCTGTACAAAGTCATGAGGTCTCCCCTCAGCCTCCTCTGTTTCACACTGCCCATCCCCAGCTCCTTCAGTCACTCCTCATCAGATTTACTCTCCAGGCCCTTCCCCAGCTTTGTTGCCCTCCTCTGCACTGGCCCCAGCACCTCCACATCCCTCTTGTAATGAGCTGCACAAAACTAGACACAACACTCCAGGTGTGGCCTCACAGGAGCCAAGCACAGGGAACAATCTCCTCCCTGCTCCTGCTGGACACAGCATTTTTAATGCAAGCCAGGATCTTGTCATAGTTTAGCTAGAACAGCTCTCCTTATCTTCTTCATTTCATTAGACAACTGCTCAGGATCCAGATCTTCACAGGCACAAAGTAGCAGTAAGTGCCCAGAGTCCTCAAACTGCCACCTAGAGTCATAGAGTCACAGAGTGTCAGGGGCTGGAAGGCACCTCCAAAGCTCACCCAGTCCAACCCCCCTGCCACAGCAGCAGCACCCAGAGCACATCACACAGGAGCACAGCCAGGTGGGGTTGGAATATCTCCAGAGAGGGAGACTCCACAGCCCCCCTGGGCAGCCTGTGCCAGGGCTCTGCCACCCTCACAGGGGAAAAAATTCCTCCTCCTGTTTCCATGAAGCTTCCTCTGCCTCAGCTGCCACCCAGTGCCCCTTGTGCTGTCCCTGGGCATCACCCAGCAGAGCCTGGCTCCAGCTCCTGCCACTCACCTGCACACATTGAGAACCACTGCTGAGGTCACCTCTCAGCTCCTCCTGTCCCAGCAGCACAGCCCCAGCTGCCTCAGGCTCTGCTCCTAACAGAGCTGTTCCATTCCCTAGAGCATCTTTGTGGCTCTGTGCTGGACTCTCTTAAGCAGCTTTTTGTCCCTCTTGATCTGGGAGACTCAGAACTGAACACAGCACTTCAGATGTTGTCTCAGCACGGCAGAGGGGAGGGGCAGGAGAACCTCTCTCGACCTGCTAAGCATAGCCCTTCTAATGCAGCCCAGAATGGCATTGCCCCTCCTGGCCACCAGAGCACATTGCTGGCTCATGAATGGGCAAAGAGAATGGGTAAAGAGGTTGAGATTTTCTACTCCTTGCATCTATTTAGCAAGCCTGAGCTCCTGTCCTACCAGCAGGGGCTCAAGAGCACAAAAAGTGAGAATGCAAGGTGCAGACTTGCTCCTACGTGTAAGGTGATCAACAGCCCAGGGAGGAAGAACTCTGGCTTGAGCAACGTGGCACAAGGTGGAGAAGTGAGCCAAGCCTAGGGCAATGCAATGGGACATGACTGCAGGAAGCAACACACACCATAAAGCAGCCAGCTGGCCCTGATGCAAGAGGAGAGCAAGCCCTGCTGTTTCAAATCAGCCTTGCTCCTTTGGATCCTGAGTCAGTGATACCAGAACTTTGGGTCACCTCCTCACAGCAGGGGAAAACTTCAACCTAGACGTGGTGCCTGAAGGCAGTTACTACCCCAGGTGGTTCAGCAGCAGGTGGCACAGGGCTGACACCACTTACCTGGGATGCCAGCAAGCAGAAGTCCTCACATGTGGCTCTCTGCAGTGCCACCACCAAGGTGTGTTGCCAGTACAGATGCTGGCCAGCAAAGGCTCCTTCCGTGTGTTTGTGGACACAGACCTAGGCAGGGCACAGGGGCTTAGATCACCAGAGGCAGATCCAGAGCCACAAAGATGCTGAAGGGAATGGAACAGCTCTGTTAGGAGCAGAGCCTGAGGCAGCTGGGGCTGTGCTGCTGGGACAGGAGGGGACTGAGAGGTGACCTCAGCAGTGGTTCTCAATGTGTGCAGGTGAGTGGCAGGAGGCTGGAGCCAGGCTCTGCTGGGTGATGCCCAGGGACAGCACGAGGGGCACTGGGTGGCAGCTGAGGCAAAGGAAGCTTCATGTGAACAGGAGGAGGAATTTTTTCCCCTGTGAGGGTGGCAGAGCCCTGGCACAGGCTGCCCAGGGGGGCTGTGGAGTCTCCCTCTCTGGGGATATCCAAGAGCTGCCTGGCTGTGCTCCTGTGTGATGTGCTCTGGGTGCTGCTGCTGTGGCAGGGGGGTTGGACTGGGTGAGCTTTGGGGGTCCCTTCCAGCCCCTGACATTCTGTGATGGTAAATTCTGCAAGTCTGGAGTGCTCTTAGGCTTTTTGGTGTGAAAGCTCTCAGGATGATCCTTTCCTGTAAAAGCTATGAGGTCTTCCAGTCCTTCAGGAGCTCATCCAAGTAACACAGAGTGAGAAGCAGCTTTGTCCTTTCTCCAGTGGTCAGGCACTGGAATGTGCTGCTCAGGCAGGTGGTGGAGTCCCCAACCCTGAATGTTGTTCAAGGGTGGTTTGGATGTGGTGCTTGGGGCTATGGTTTAAGGTGAATCTTGCAGAGCAGGGTTCCAGGTTGGACATGGTGATCCTGAGGGGCTTTGCCAACCTGCCTGTGTCTGTGCTGATTCTGTCCATGTAGCTGAGGGCAGGAGGTCAGATGGGGCTTGTTTGCAGTGCAGCCACATATGAATTATTATTTGGGGTGTTTTTTGGCTCTTAGTTGGTTGGGGCTGTATTGTTTTGGAGGAAGGGTTGGTTGGTTTTAAAGCACAGACTTGTAGGGACCGGGCAGCACCCAGGCAGCCCCTTGGTCCCTTCCTCCAAGGCACCATGAAGCTGGAGTGACCCAGAATGGTCCACACAGCCTGGCCAGGGTGGTCACAGCCTGTGCCCCATCTGAGCACCCCAGGGCACTGTGTTTTTTTTGGGGGGGTGTTAGTTGGTTGGGTTTTTATTGTTTCAGGTAGTGGCAGGAGTTGGGGGAATGGAGCAAAGCTGGAGGTGGGGAGAGTGAGGCTGGAGGTGAGGAGGAAGTTGTTGAGCAGGAGAGTGGTGAGAGGCTGGCAGGGGTTGCCCAGGGAGGTGGTTGAGGTCCCATGGCTGGAGGTGTTTGAGGCCAGGCTGGCTGAGGCTGTGTGCAGCCTGCTCTAGGGTAGGGTGTCCCTGGGCATGGCAGGGGGTTGGGACTGGCTGCTCCTTGTGGTGCCTTCCTGCCTGATTCTCTGGTTCTACGTTTTGAAGGAAGGGGTGGGTGGGTGGTTTGAAAGCACAAGCAGACTCTTAGGGACCTGGCAGCACCCCGGCAGCGCCACTGCCCCTTCCTCCCAGGCACCACAGAGATGGAGTGACCCAGGAGGGGCCCGCACAGCCTGGCCACAACGGCCACGCCACGCAGAGGCCTCTTGCCCGGCAGGCAGGCGCGGAGCAGCTGGGGAAAGCAGCGCCCAAGGCACGGCCGCGTTTGCTCCGCTCCGCTGCGCTTTCCCTCCTCTCCCTCTCGGTCTGCCGTGCCCCTTGCTGGGGGTGGGTGCCGGGGGCGGCCGCTGGGGCCGGCTCGGAAGCGCGGGGGCAACCCGCGGAGCCCGGGGCGCAGCGAGTGGGTGGTCTGCGCGGACGGCGGCGCGGGTTGGGCTGCGCTGGGCTGGGCTGGGCTGGCCCCGCCGCTGCCGCTGCCGCTGCCGCTGCCGCTGCCGCTGCGCCGGGCCGGGCCGGGGTCCGCTCCCGCAGCTGGCCCGCAGACCGCGCTCGGCACATTTCTTCATTTCTCACTTGAGTGCCCTTCTTTAGTTCCTTTTCAACTGCCCACTTTATATCGGCTTCATTACACCACCGCTCCGTTTGTGATGTAAATCGGGCAGCTCGGGGAAGTTTTTCTTTTGGCCTTGTCTGCGGAAGAATACCGAGAGGTATTCAAAACGTATTAACACAAATCAATGGCACCAATAAAAGCAAAATCTCCTTAGCAACATAATCTTGATTGCAAAGGGAGAACTGAGAGCATTTAGCAGAACAGTGGCCCACATGGAATACGCATTTTGTCTCGAAGAATGCGGCACAAAGCCCTAAAAAGAGAGATGCTGGAGCAGAAAAAAAAAACCCACCAAAATTAACTCACATCGAACAGTTACTCTTTTTTTTTGGGGGGGGTGGTGTTCCAAAGCGGCACAATTGGCTACATTAAATCTCTCGTCCTCTTTTCTGCTCGGCAACATTGTATCATACCGCTTTGCAAAGCCCAAATGACAACCCCGCCGCCGCCACCCCCACCCCCAGCACCCTGCGCTCTTCGCCCGGGGCCTCGCAGGAGCACACATCCCCCCCCCCGCCCCCGGCCGCGCACGCCTGCGCTCCATGTGCACACCCAACACGCACACACGCATGTAGATTATATATAGCACACCCAGGCACGCTAAGCGGGCTGGGTCCCCGCCAGAGCTGCGCTCAAAAGCAGCTGCCTGAAGAGAAGCCAGACTGTCCCACCGAGTACCGCGGAGAGCACGGATAGGGTTCCCCCCGCCCTCCGCTTCATAGAATCAGGCAGGGTTGGAAGGGACCACAAGGAGCAGGCAGTTCCAACCCCCCTGCCATGCCCAGGGACACCCTACCCTAGAGCAGGCTGCACACAGCCTCAGCCAGCCTGGCCTCAAACATCTCCAGGGCCTCAACCACCTCCCTGGGGTTGCAACCCGAATCACAGAACCAGCCAGGGTTGGAAGGGACCCCGAGGCCACCAGGTTTGCCAGGCAGTTGCTGAAGTTTTTTCAAGCCCAAAGCTTAGTAGGGTTTTATTCTGTACTAGTTAGAACAGCACTATCAAAGCTGTTTGTGGGCACTTCTCTTTTATACTCTTGCTCTTTCCACCTAGTGAAGGCAGACAGCATTTATT
The DNA here is from genome assembly GCF_015220805.1 of Pogoniulus pusillus. NCBI lineage: Eukaryota > Metazoa > Chordata > Aves > Piciformes > Lybiidae > Pogoniulus > Pogoniulus pusillus. The sequence continues at coordinate 38,996,171 of NC_087272.1, forward strand.
CAGGAATTATTCTCATCCCTGTATTCCAGGCTTGGAAATTAAATGCTGATTAACCTGAACCCCAGGAAGAGCAAAGCTGGAAGTGTGTAGGTTCAGACTGGACAGGAGGAGGAAGTTGTTCAGCATGTGAGTGGTGAGAGGCTGGCAGGGGTTGCCCAGGGAGGTGGTTGTGGCTCCATACCTGGAGGTGTTTGAGGCCAGGCTGGCTGAGGCTGTGTGCAGCCTGCTCTAGGGTAGGGTGTCCCTGGGCATGGCAGGGGGGTTGGAACTGGCTGCTCCTTGTGGTCCCTTCCAACCCTGACTGATTCTATGATTCCAACTCCACATGTGGACTTCATGAAAAGCCAGTCTGGCAGGCAACACCTCTGAATGGGGTAAGTCTAGTCCTAGAGTCTCCTGAAGTATCCAAACCCATTTGCTCTCTTTTCCCCCCTCTATCATTTAGACTAAAAGTATAAATGCTAAGTTAGAAGAAACCGTTGTAGTGCGAGGCAGAACTTTCAGTCTGGCAGGCAATGCCTCTAATTTGGGTAACTCAAATCCTAGATTCACCTAAATGATCCAAACCCATTTGCTCTCCCCCCCCCCCCCCCCCCCCCCCCCCCCGATCATTTAGACTAAAGGTATAAAGTGGAAGTTAGAACTTTCCTTTTCTTCCTCTCTCACCCCCCTAATTCTTCCTCTACCTATGCCTAGAGTTACCTAAACTTCCCAAACCCATTTCCCCTTTTTTCCCCCCTCCATCATTTAGACTCAAAGTAGAAAATGGAACTGAGACCATTGCACTGCAAAGGCAGAATTATTTATCTAGAGCTTTTCTTTCATTCTCTCTCCTCTTCTCTCACCCCCCTACTTCTTCTTCTACCTACCCCTAGAGTCACCTAAACTTCCCAAACACATTTTCCTTTTTGTTCCCCCTCCATCATTTAAAGTAGAAAGTGGAAGTTCAGACTTCCCCTTTCTTCCTTTCTCACCCCACTCCTCCTTCCTCTACCTACTCCTAGAGTCACCTAAACTTCCCAAACCCATTTCCCCTTTTTCCCCTCCATCACTTAGAGTAAAAGTAGAAAGTGGAAGTGAGGAGAGACCATTGCACTGTAAAGGCAGAATTATCTATCTAGAACTTTGCTTTCTCTCTCTTCCTTTCTCACCCCCCTACTTCTTCCTCTACCTACTCCTAGAATTACCTAAACTTCCCAAACCCATTTCCCTTTTTTTCCCCCTCCATCATTTAGAGTAAAAGTAGAAAGTGGAAGTGAGAAGAGACCATTGCACTGCAAAGGCAGAATTATCTATCTAGAGCTTTGCTTTCATTCTCTCTCTTCTTCTCTCACCCCACTCCTCCTTCCTCTACCTACTCCTAGAGTTACCTAAACTTCCCAAACCCATTTCCCCTTTTTCCCCTCCATCATTTAGAGTAAAAGTAGGAAGTGGAAGTGAGAAGAGAGCATTGCACTGCAAAGGCAAAATTATTTAACTAGAGCTTTTCTTTCTTTTTCTTCCTCTCTCACCCCACAGACACATATTAGATAGATGAGGAACAGAAAGGCTTAGTAGCTAAGGTTAACAATTATTTTATTAGTTTATAATACATACAACTTAAGAAATGCTTTAAAAAAAATTATATATATATATCTCAGAGTCCATTCCAATTCTGGGTCAGGTCAAGAGAAAAGAATGCTGATGTATTAAATAATCTTCTAGCATTCAACAATAGATTAACTTCAGTCATTTAGCAGACATGGTTAAATACGCATATATACAACTGTGCAGCCTTAAAAAAAGAAAACCCAACCAACAAGTCCTTTCCTTTCCTATCTTCTCCTCCCAAAGCCCTGTGAATACAGTACTGGCCTCTTAAGCGTTCAGCCTCTCACCTGGACTTCAGATACTCAAAGAGGAATGTTATGACAGAGGGAATTGCAGCAAGCCAATCTTCCCCAACTCCTCTTCAGGAGGGGATGCCCAACAGGCAAAATTCCCACCCAGCTCCTCTAGAAATAGCAGCTTCCTTAGGATCAGTTTGAGGTTCAATTATTGCTTGCATGTTTTCTGCCTGAGAGAGATTTTGAACACAGCCCAAAACACTGAGGGGGTGTGTTAGTTATCTTTGCCTTACTCGAAAGAGAAACCTTCTGCCAGTGGTTTATTTACCACTGCTGCTTTGTACTTTTAACGGCTTTGCTTTTTGTTTGGTGGTTTTGTTCTTTTCCTAAGTACACACAACCCGGTGCAAACTCACTGCAAGTTCTCTTCAAGCAGCTTGAATTGCAGAGGGCTAATTTAGCAGGCAGCATTTAGGCACTGTTTTGGTGGGTTTGCCCTCGTGGGAAGCGATGTTTGGAAGTAGTTTCACGTTCTGATTGCCATGCTCAAAAAGAGCCTTTTAGGGCAACGAGAACCTGAGTAACACTGCTCAAAATCAGCTGCTACTCTGCCTTCCTTGTTATCTTGCTGGACCAACTGCTCCTTGAAAGCGCTACCAAGCAGGTGCAGGAGTTAGCCTGTTGCAAGCAGGATGAGGGATAAACATTTGAGACACTTAACATTGGTACAAGGAAATTAAACAGAGCCACTTAAAAAATATCAGTTCTATTGCATCAGGAGACCTGACTTTTGGGGGACATTTCTAAAGAGTGAGTTAAAAAAAAAAAGGATTCAGAAACAATGCAAAAGGGAAAAAAACCCAAAGAAACTAAATACTGAGTCTGGTTTTCAACATGGAAGCAACTTGCACTAATGAAAGGGGGAGAACACAAAAGCACATTTCAATAAGCATTACAAAACCTACTCCCTGCCCTCCAAAAGTGAGCATTTGTCAGTGGTTCCCTTCTCTGTAAAAGCTACAAGGAGCTACTAAAGTCTCTCTTTACTTACCTGAACTGATCCTAAGTGGATCCTTCCCCTGGGCCTTAGATCTACTGTGCCATGGCAGGAGCTGTCTGCAGAAGTGAAGGTTATTCTTTGGAAACAGCCTTGCAGCGCAGGCTGCGGCTTAGCAAAGGGCTGCCCTCCTCGCAGGCTCTCTTTTGGGGTGGACATTTTAAACCAGGAGATGCTGAGTTTGGAAGGAAGCTTACCTCAGAATCTGCCTAAGAGCACAACTATCCATGAGAGTATGACCTAAATGCATTAATAGCAGGCTTGTTATAATTAACAAGCACCATTAAGACAGCCTGCAGAATAATGGGTTAGCCTGCTTTTACTTAACCTTCCTTATTTAACGCTGTTCCCTTCAGTTCAAAGCTATTTTTTCCCACCATACTCAAGAGAATTCCAAACCTAACCCCCAAAATTGCCATCTTTTGGGTGTTGCTTCTCCTATGGTTTCATCTTTTGCCTCACTAAACCTTTCCCAACAGTCTGGTTGCATCCTGAAGGAGCCAAGCATTTATGTTTTTTTTTCTTTCCAGAAGATGAACCTTAAATAAGAAGAAGCTAACTTAAGCTGAAGCTAACTTAAGCTGAAGCTAACTTAAGCTGAAGCTAACTTAAGCTGAAGCTAACTTAAGCTGAAGCTAACTTAAGCTGAAGCTAACTTAAGCTGAAGCATTTTAAGGGACATCTTCCATGCAAACAAGATGCAGTTTAGAAAAGATGCACTCCCCAGATGCCACATCCTGAGGGATAAACACACCAGCATGAAGTGTTAGCAAACTTCCAAGCAGAGACTTCTCTCCTTGGAAATGAATAAAGTCTCTAATTCAGGCCATGCTGAGTGAAAATGTGCAAAAAGGTGTTGAAAAAGGAGTGAATTCCAAGATGCTGTTGCCAGCCAAGCAAGCCAGGTGGGTATCTGTAACTAACAAACAGCAGACACCTTTCCAGCCCTTGCTTTTTTGACCCTCAACATGCTTCCCATCCCTCAGGAAGGAGAAGGACACTGGGTTTTGTTTCCTCCTGACACCAGCACCCCCTGATTCACCCAAGCTTCCAGAGAAAACAGCCCAAAGAACGAAGAAGGTAGCACCATAGGAAATAATCACTCTACCCACACCAGCCCAGGGAACTTCCTTTCTCCTCAGCCAACTTGGCCATTCAGCAGCCTAATGAGGCGGGGGCAAAGCGAGGTCTCGTAGCTGTGTATTGGGCACATTCATAATGGTCATGCATATTACAATCAGAAAGTTTTCTAGGGTGCTGTTTACAAAGTAAAAGCCTTCATGCAGACAAGCACTCACCTCACTAACTCCACTTTCCTATTAATCCCTGAGAAGTTAATAGATCTACCTACAGTATGGCTATTAAAGGCATTATAATGATCAGACACTTAAGCTGTCTGTGATGGAAACGCGACCTGACTCTTCAGGGCAGAAGCAGCACAGAGATTACAGCAAATTAGCAACAATGAACAACAGAGTTTCATTTCCCAACTGCTTTCTTTTCATTAAACAAGGTTGCTGAAGAGCAACAGAAAAGACCTGGATGAGGGGATTGAGTCCAGCATCAGTAAGTTTGCAGATGACACCAAGCTAGGAGCAGCTGTGGAGCTGTTGGAGGGCAGGAGACCCCTGCAGAGGCACCTGGCCAGGCTGGATGGGTGGGCAGAGGCCAATGGGATGAGACTGAACCTTTGTTCTGCACTTTGGCCACTTTGGCCACAACAACCCCAAGCAGCACTACAGGCTGGGGCCAGAGTGGCTGAGAGCAGCCAGACAGAGAGGGAGCTGGGGGTGGTGGGAGAGAGGAGCTGCAGAGGAGGCAGCAGTGCCCAGGTGGGCAGCAGAGCCAATGGCATCCTGGGCTGGCTCAGGAGCAGTGTGGGCAGCAGGACAAGGGAGGTTCTTGTGCCCACCCCTGTGCTCAGCACTGCTCAGGCCAGCCCTGGAGTGCTGTGTCCAGTTGTGGGCTCCTGAATTGCAGAGAGATGCTGAGGTGCTGGCAGGTGTGGAGAGAAGGGCAGCAAGGCTGGGGAGGGGCCTGGAGCAGAGCCCTGTGAGGAGAGGCTGAGGGAGCTGGGGGTGTGCAGCCTGCAGCAGAGGAGGCTCAGGGCAGAGCTCATTGCTGTCTGCAGCTGCCTGCAGGGAGGCTGTGGCAGGTGGGGTTGGGCTCTGCTGCCAGGCACCTAGCAACAGAAGAGGACACAGCCTGAAACTGTGCCAGAGGAGGTCTAGGCTGGATGTGAGGAGGAAGTTCCTGGCAGAGAGAGTGATTGGCATTGGAATGGGCTGCCCAGGGAGGTGGTGGAGTGGCCGTGGCTGGAGGAGTTGAAGCCAAGCCTAGCTGGGGCACTTAGTGCCATGGTCTGGTTGCTTGGCCAGGGCTGGCTGAGTTTGGAGCTCTCTTCCAACCTGCCTGATTCTATGATTTTAGTCATGGATACAAAACCAGTCAGTGCCACTTCCCACCCTCAATAAGTCACTACTATGAATCCAAGACAGTTTGGGCTCTGAGACTTCTCTAATTGAGCATTTCCTTTACATAAAACCATCTGGATTTTGACCTAATTTAGGGTTCATTATCATCCTTCTTTTAATTACTCAACAGCCGTGCAGGGAGAACTTACAAAGAGCCAGGGATTTTCTTTGCCTAACAAGTCTTTTGCCTCTTCAATTAAAGTGATCTCCTTAAATTGTTCAGAATTCAAATGGGTTGAGGTTTGGGTTGGTTTTGGGGTGGCCAATTTGCATTATTGCCAGCTGCTCAAAAAACTTCAGCTGGGGCTCCCAAAACAAGGGGATCAACCTAAAAGAATCCTAGGGCCAGGAGGATGCTTAGAGGCTGCAGCAGCTCTGCTGTGAGCACAGACTGAAAGAGTTGGGGCTGTGCAGGCTGGAGCAGAGGAGGCTCCCAGGAGACCTTCTTGTGGCCTGCCAGCATCTGAAGGGGGCTCCAAAAAAGCTGGGGAGGGACTTTTGAGGCTGTCAGGGAGTGATAGGCCTGGAGGGAATGGAGCAAAGCTGGAAATGGGGAGAGTGAGGCTGGAGGTGAGGAGGAAGTTGTTGAGCAGGAGAGTGGTGAGAGGCTGGCAGGGGTTGCCCAGGGAGGTGGTTGAGGCCCCATGGCTGGAGGTGTTTGAGGCCAGGCTGGCTGAGGCTGTGTGCAGCCTGCTCTAGGGTAGGGTGTCCCTGGGCATGGCAGGGGGCTTGGAACTGGCTGCTCCTTGTGGTCCCTTCCAGCCCTGACTGATTCAATGACAATTAAGACTTTGTGGTGGGGGTTAAAGGGAAAGGGATAAAATGGAGTTCTTTGCCTTCTGGCTTCTGAACAGTGGCAGAGTGCACTCTAAAGCTACAATGTACAAGGCTAAATAATGACTTTGACGAGAAGAAAAAGAATAATAAAAAGAGAGGAGAAAAAAAGTACTTTTGAAGTAATTTGTATCTGAGAGACAGATTATTACATTTAAACAACCTGGTCTCCAGATTTACAAGATCTATCATTTAACAGTTTGATTCAGAGAGGATAATTTACATCTAAGTGTTGTTAAAGGTTTTACAGTCCACTGGGTTTTGAGTGTTGTGGGAAGCTTTGGATTTGCACAGACAGGTTACACAAAGCACATATCTTTTGTTGCAACAGCTCAGTAAAAGCACTTTTAATAAACCCTCTCCATAAACATTTTAACTCCTGGCTCAGTTTGCCAATTCTCCTTCTAACTTCAAATCACAGCTGCTTAAAACCAGATGAGCACTACAGAGAGTGGGGTCAGACACAAAGCTTCTCTTCTTCATGACTTGTTTCTTGCTACTTAGCACTAAAAGATTAGAAATCATTTCTTTTTTACTACATTCCAGTATGAATTAAATCCTTACTGGCCAGTTAAAGGCCACGAGAGCTAAGGGTAAGAATTAGCTACCATAGGAATTAGCTTTCCTAGGAGGATGCCATCAGTTTTGCAAGCTGAAGGTGACAGATGTTATTAGCATCACTTGTTAAGTGATGAGCATCAAGTGGCACCTAACTCTCACTACTCAGGGAATTGGAAATGAGGTTATTTGTAGGAGTTGCTGTAAGAAGATTAAAAGGTTTGTATAACTTGGTATTTCTTTGTCTTCTGATAGTAAGCTACATCCTACTGCAGCTTCTGTCCTGTTCAAACTGTTGCAACTTCATTCTTTGCCAACTGGACAAAAAAGGAGGGGGGAGGGGGGAAGGTTTTATGTCTTCTCACTAGCACACAAAATAAACAGATTGAGTATTTTAGAAACAGCATCAAAGGAAAACTCTGATGACTGCTGCAGGCATGAAACAGTTGATTAAAGTTCCTGCCACCTCCAATTTCTGTCACTGTAACTAATGAAGCAAAAGGGATTGTATGAAAATGTTTGATGGGATTCTTACTAGGTGAGTGTGCCTCAGCAGGAGAGGGCAAAACTCAGAGATACAGATACTCAGAGAGATTGTTTTAATAGAACTACTTTAAGGAGCAGTTAGTGTGGCCTCCTTGCTCAGGGATTTGCTCAGAGCTCTGCTTTCAACCACTACACTACAATTCCTAGACAGAAAAATCAGTTAAAACACTACAGAAATGCCTCCTAACCAAGCAGATGACTCCAGTTGCACCTAAGAGTAGCCAAGAGCTTAATCAGCATTACCACTCAGGTAGAAGCTTTGCTAAGGAGATACTACTCTTTGTAAACCTGTAAGCCACACTACTCATTGCTCTGGTTTCAGCACACACTGTGCTTGCTTAGCTGTACTCTAGGTAGGTTTGAGTGCTGCTGGCCAGATAGTTGTGGTGACACAGAAGGCAGGATGGAAAAATGTGGGTGGGAAACTGAAGATGAACAGCTCACACCAAGTGCAGTGCTGCTATGAACACACTAGAAGCCATCATCAGCCTATTCCTCTACATCTAATCAACTACCAGTGGAAAGCTGTGTCCCTGACACAAACTTATCTACACAGCCAACTGAGAAGTGTGATGATAAGAACCACTGACTCAGCTTTTAAATGAAGGACTGACAGCTGAAGAAAGCAACATTTCTGGGCAGCAGCATTTAGAACCAGTTATCACTTCTGTCCAATTCCAACCTCTGCCTCAGCCATTAAAATAGAAGGTTCCAGGTGAACACAAGAAAACTTTTTCGTTGTGAGGGTGCCAGAGACCTGGAGCAGGCTACACAGAGAGGTTCTGGAGTCTCCTCTTCTAGAGATACTCAAAACCTGCCCAGATGTTCCTGTGTGACCTGCCCTGGGTGATAGGCCTGGAACACAAAGCCTGTGAGGAGAGGCTGAGGGAGCTGGGGGTATGCAACCTGCAGCAGAGGAGGCTCAGGGCAGAGCTCATTGCTGTCTACAGCTACCTGAAGGGAGGCTGTAGCCAGGTGGGGTTGGGCTCTGCTGCCAGGCAGCCAGCAACAGAAGAAGGGGACACAGCCTGGAGCTGTGGCAGGGCAGGTCTAGGCTGGCTGTGAGGAGGAAGTTCCTGGCAGAGAGAGTGATTGGCATTGGAATGGGCTGCCCAGGGAGGTGGTGGAGTTGCCATGCCTGGAGGTGTTCAAGAAAAGACTGGATGAGGCATGTAGTGCCATGGTCTGGTTGACTGGCTAGGGCTGGACTGGATGATCTTGGAGGTCTCTTCCTACCTGCTTGATCCTATGATCCTGCTCTGGCAAGGGTGTTGGACTGCATGATCTATGGAAGTCTCTTCCAACTTCTACCATCTCTGATTCTGTGGTTATCAGCATTAGGCTTCTGGCCTTCCTCTCAGGTTGAAACTGGTCTGAGATTATAATGAATACTTCTGGCTGACAGCAGGAATGCTACAGACTCAGCTCTGTAGTAAAGAAGAGGCTGAAATTGACTCTTTAAAAAACCCCACAACCAGTTACTTTGAAAAGAAACTGCTGTAGGACCCAGAAGACTGAGGCAGCACACAACTGGTGTTTGCTCATTAAAAAATCACAACTCTACCCACTTGTAGGCTTGTATGAAAAAGGTAGCTGAGCTATTTTCAAAGTAAACAGCAGGGAGCCACAGACAAAATAGCTGAGCAAAGGATGGAAACAAGACACAGAAGGCTTAGGTTTAAGAAAACCTAAAACCCTCGTAGAGAGTTCCCACTATTTAGGAATAGAATACTCAACTAGAGACTATTTTACAGAGAATAAATATTTAAGACATATAAAAATAGTTCACAGCATCAAGGTACCTGCAATACATCACCTTGAAATAAACCTTGTCTTTAAAAGATTAAAAGAGAGAAGATTCATTCTTGTAGTGGTATCAACTTTTCATTCATACAAAGACTTAGCAGAGTATTATCTGTCCTGGGAGGAAGGAGGAGGGGGTGGTTGTCATATATTCACATTATTGCTTGCTACCACAACTGTACAGGGAACATATCCTTAACTTACACAAATGGTCATGGATGGTAATTGTAGATAATAAAGCAAAGTTGAAAGCATGATTTGAGTTGCAATTAAAACCCAATGAAGATTATGTCCAACTGAAGTGGAAGAAGAAACAAAATACAACTGGCCTGACCCATCATATATCCAGTTAAAAAAACAAACCCCAAAAGGCTTAACACTTGTGCAGAAAAGAAGCTTTGTAAACCAAAAAGAGGAGCCAGAAGCAAGTGTGCAATAAATAATTCTCTGCTACCTTGAATCTTACACTGCCTGCTGCGACGCTTGCACCTGCAACTCTACTGTTTGATATTTCTTCACTACCTTCTTTTTTTCCTGCTCCTGTGGCTTAAAAACACCCAAAACAAACCCAAAATACAAATAGAACAAAACCCTGAAAGGTCCTCTTGGAGGAGAAGTTTTACTGTAACAAGTCCTTCTGCACTCCTGTGGAGAGGATGTGGTAAACAGTAGGGATAAAGCTGATACATGGCATTAGCCTGAATTAAAAGAGCTACATTATACACTTCGATGCTAATAGAATCTTGTTATCTTAAGAGTTCTACTAACCAGATGCATGCAGTTCTCCCAGTCTGAGTCAAACAGCTCTCTTTTGGTGCTTTTGTTGGTGTTGTTTGGTTTTTAAACCTTCAAATGTGAATGTTTTCAGAGCCAGCTGACAGGCCTTCTTCGTGAAGAGCAAGAGAGACTTTTACTAACGCAGTGGACGTTTGGGTTGCACACCAGCAGAGCTTCCAGTCGAGGCTGATCTCCTTCCTCTGCTGGTAGAGGACAGTCAATACCCCAAAGACAGGAAAAACATTTACAGTTGCCTAAGCCCCTGACCAAAATAGTTAGGAAGATCTCAGAAGGTATTTCAGCATAGAGATGAATGATGAAATAGACAAAAGTCAATCGATCAATTGGGTCATTTGGGGGTGGGGGGTAAAAGAAAACAATACCTGCTCGCTTGTAGACCATTTTCAGCTGTGTATTTATAGTCATATATCTGTACACATACACACACATCAGGAAAAGACTTGGAAATAAACGAGAAACATGAACAGAAGTAGTAAAAGTAACAATAACTTAAGCAGAAGTTAACATTGGTGTGAAATGACTTTTGCAGGGTCTGACCAAAAGCACTTGGAACATGCTCTTTGTTTCAAAACAAACAACAGATGCAAACAAACAAAACCAACCCCACAAACCAACCAGAAAAGAAAAAAAACCAAAAGAAGAAGGCATGAAAACACCACAAGATTCTGTAGAACCAATGCTATGTTACCACCAGGAGAGCACCAAGCAAGGCACCATTGGAAAGACAACAATACTTTTAAAGTAAGTCTCTGGAAATAAAGCAAATGCTAATCTGGTCGAAAAATTGGTGTCTTTGGTAAAAATTCTATGAGGATGACCTGTGTAAAAGAGAGAACAAAGAGTTGTATTACATGGATGCTGGCAGCAAGCCTGTGAGCTAGCAAAACAGAGAGACAGAGTTAAAGACAAATGCACACGTTAAAAAACCAAACCAATAGGAACACAAACCCTGTGAGGAGAGGATGAGGGAGCTGAGGGGGTGCAGCCTGCAGAAGAGGAGGCTCAGGGCAGAGCTCATTGCTGCCTGCAGCTGCCTGCAGGGAAGCTGGAGCCAGGTGGGGTTGGGCTCTGCTGCCAGGCAGACAGCAACAGAAGGGGACACAGCCTCAAGCTGTGCCAGGGCAGGTCTAGGCTGGATGTGAGGAGGAAGTTCTTGGCAGAGAGAGATTGGCACTGGAATGGGCTGCCCAGGGAGGTGGTGGAGTGGCTGTGCCTGGAGGTGCTGAAGCCAAGCCTGGCTGGGGCACTTAGTGCTGTGGTCTGGTCAGTTGGGCAGGGCTGGGTGCTAGGTTGGACTGGCTGAGCTTGGAGCTCTCTTCCAACCTGCTTGATTCTATGATTCTAAGATAGGAGGTACTGTGTGCAAGGTTAGTTTTCAATTACACATCCAATCCTCTTCATTTCTGATTTGTTTTCATTTAATATAGCAATCTCTCTCATTTGTATAGCTCAAAACATGCACAGCAATCTCTATCACCCTTTATTTCCAATTTGGTTTCACGTAATATAGGAATCTAGCTCATCTTTGTGGCTGGAAATTTGCACAGTAGGATCTATCACCCTTAAATTCAGAAGTATTTTCACATAAGAATCTAAGAAGGTTTATAGTTCAAAACATGTACAGAAATGTCTGTCGCCTTTATGTCCAAATCATTTTCACTTAAAATAAGAATCCAAGTAGTTTTATAGTTGAAAATTTGCACAGAAATGTCTACCACCCTTAATTTCAAAGTTATCTTCACTTTATATAGGAATCTAAATCACTTTCATAGAACCAAGCAGGTTGGAAGAGAGCTCCAAGCTCCGCCAGCCCAACCTAGCACCCAGCCCTGCCCAACCAACCAGACCATGGCACTAAGTGCCCCAGCCAGGCTTGGCTGCAACACCTCCAGCCACGGCCACTCCACCACCTCCCTGGGCAGCCCATTCAATGCCAATCACTCTCTCTGCCAGGAGTTTCCTCCTCATACCCAGCCTAGACCTGCCCTGGCACAGCCTCCAGGCTGTGTCCCCTTCTTCTGTTGCTGGCTGCCTGGCAGCAGAGCCCAACCCCACCTGGCTACAGCCTCCCTGCAGGCAGCTGCAGGCAGCAATCAGCTCTGCCCTGAGCCTCCTCTGCTGCAGGCTGCACACCCCCAGCTCCCACAGCCTCTCCTCACAGGGCTTGTAGCTCAAAACATGCAGAGAAACATCTTCCACCCTTCGTTTCAACATTATTCTCACTTATTATAAAAACCTAAATAATTTTTACAGCTCAAAACATGCACAGCAATCTCCATCACCAATCTGGTTTCACTTAACATAGGGAATCTTTTTTGTGGCTGAAAATTTACACAGAAATATCTATCACCCTTTATGTCTAAATTAGTTTCACTTTAGAATCTGAGTAGTTTTACAGTTCAAACCATGCACAGAAATGTCTGTCACCCTTGATGTCCAAATGATTTTCACTTCAAAGAAGAATCTAAGTAGTTTTATAGACCAAAACTTGCACAGAAATGTCTGTCACCCTTTTATTTCCAATTTGGTTTCACTTAATATAGGAATCTAAATCATTTTTGTGGCTGAAAACGTGCACAGAAGTATCTATCACCCTTTATATCTAAATTAGTTTCACTTAAAAGAAGAATCTAAGTCACTTTATAGTTCAAAGCTTGCACAGAAATGTCTGTCACCTTTTATATCCAAATGATTTTCACTTAAAATAAGAATCTAAGTAGTTTTATGGACCAAATCTTGCACAGAAATGTCTGTCACCCTTTATGTCCAAAGGATTTTATCTTAAAATAAGAATCTAAGTAGTTTTATAGACCAAAACATGCACAGGAATCTCTATCACCTTTTGTTTCCAATTTGGTTTCACTTAATATAGGAATCCAAATGTCCAAATGATTTTCACTTAAAATAAGAATCTAAGTAGTTTTATAGACCAAAACTTGCACAGAAATGTCTGTCACCCTTTTATTTCCAATTTGGTTTCACTTAATATAGGAATCCAAATCGTTATTGTGGCTAAAAACTTGCACAGAAGTATCTATCACCCTTTATGTCTAAATTAGTTTCACTTAAAAGAAGAGTCTAAGTCGTTTTATAGTTCAAAACTTGCACAGAAATCTCTATCACCTTTTGTTTCCAATTTGGTTTCACTTAATATAGGAATCCAAACCATTTTTGTGGCTGAAAACTTGCACAGAAATATCTATCCCTCTTCATGTCCAAATGATTTTCACTTAAAATAAGAATCTAAGTCACTTTATAGCTCAAAACATGCACAGAAATGCCTGTCACCCAAATTACTGTCACTTAAGAGCCTAAATTATTTGTACAGCTCCAAAGATGGAGAGAAGTGGCTGCTACCCTTTATTTCCACAGTATGTTCACTTAATATATGAAGCTAAACCATCTTTTATAGCTCAAAACTTGCAGAGGGATGTCTACCACCCTTGGCAAAGCTCCCACAGCTAACAAATGTGGCAGCAGTTAGGCAGAAACTTAACTAGTGCTTTTGCATGATTACTCTTGTGCTCTTGATTCACATCCACACATGGGAAGACACACTCCAGAATACAACCCAAGTGCTCAAGCTGCTTTCAATAGAAAGAGAAGGTTCACTTGTGCATCACCTTTCTTCAGACAGACAGTCAGAACACAGCAGGATGGTCACATTTGTAACAAATAAAGGCATCTGGTAATGTAACTAAGGACTGTACTTGTAAGGGGAGCTGCTTCCCCTCCTAAGAAGCTAAACATTTTGGTTTCACAGGAGAACATCACTTGGCTACTTCAACATTTCTACCCCAGACAGCACAGTGAAAAGCAGGGAAAATGGCATGTCTCCAATTTCCTTGCTAAGGCAAACACTTCTGACACAGTGGATAGCAAACACAGGTGTCTACGTGTCTTTTTAGAGGGATTCAAAAGGTAAGCATGAGGCACTTAGAGCCATTGGCTAAGGCTGAGTGCTAGGTTGGACTGGATGAGCTTGGAGGTCTCCTCCAACCTGTCTGATTCTATGATTCTATGGTTTCATTGATTGGACAGGGCTGGGTGCTAGGTTGGACTGGATGAGCATGGACGTCTCTTCCAACCTGCTTGATTCTATGGTCTAGTTGATTGGCTAGCTAGGGCTGGATGCTAGGTTGAACTGGGTGAGCTTGGATGTCTCTTCCAACCTGCTTGATTCTATGGTCTAGCTGGTTGGATAGGGCTGGTGCCAGGTTGGACTGGATGAGCTTGGAGGTATCTTTCAACCTGCTTGATCAGGTGATTCTGTGGTCTAGTTGATTGGCTAGGGCTGGGTGCTAGGTTGGACTGGATGAGCTTGGAGGTCTCTTCCAACCTGCTAGATTCTATGATCTAGTTCATTGGATAGGGCTGGGTGCTAGGTTGGCCGGATGGGCTTGGAGATTAAAAGATTTGATAAAGGAATCAGTTTCACTGAAAAAATATTAGAGAGGTCTTGTAAAATGTTCTCATTAAATGCATCAGGAGTTTCTCAACCTGAAAAAAAAAAAATCTTTGCTCTTTATCCTATAGAATTCTATGCCTAAACTTACATATTATTAATGCCAATGGGTTAACTGAGAGATTGTACTTAACAGAAGGAATTTCATCTGGATTGCTGTATAAAGCTAGCACTGAATGGGCTTTGGAGCTTTTTTTTCTTCCTCCAATTAAATCTGCAAACCACTGGATGGGGGCAATGTTTGCTGTGGGAATTTTCAGTGAAATAAAACTTCTTTAGGCAAAGCTCAAATCTACTTGCTGAAATTTTGCTTGATGCCATTCCTCAGTCAGCTTTCACCCATCTAAAACCCAAAGGATTTCGTAGAATAAACATTAGGAAAAGTCTGTTTATATTCATCAAGCTGTTAAAAAAAGAGAATGAAGCATTTCAAAAGATCCAAAAAGAAGATCTAATGTAGAAACAGAAAAAGGGGAAAGCTAAAAAAGATTCCTTTAATATCATTTCCAACTATTTAATCGCTTTTGAGGTTGTTAGGCTCCTGACAGCTTTGTTGTTTCAAAGAGCAAAGTGCCACGGAGCAAAAGATGACAGCTACATTGGAACTAATAGAGCAGCTATTTCTCACAGGCTCAACTTTAACAGCTCCTCCTGTTGCCTACTTCCCAGGGCAATAAAAGAAATCATCCAAATTCTGGTGTTTACTTCTATTCATTTCAGCCAGATCTATGCACCTCCCAGATAATCTGAAAGAGAGCAAGAAGGTTGCAAACTAAACAACCCAACCCCCACGCTTCCTTCTTCACTTTAAACTGCATCTAACTCCTCAAAGACTGAAGTTAAAAACTCCCAGCAACTGGCTTAAAAAAAAAATCTTTGGCTGGCAGCAACTGGACATAAAAGATACTTTGGAGACAGTTGAGGTAAGGGGCAGTTAAAAAACTCTAAAGAGGCTAAAAGGTTTCTTAAGCTCCAACAGCTTAGCTGAAAGGTCTTCCTCCCTACTTTTCGCCTCGATTAGCATGATATAAACCAGCCATATCTGACTTGCTGCGTAACCAAAGTCGAGCTTAGTCTTTATGCAGCATCCAAAATTTCACACCCCATCAGCCCACGTTGGAGCTATTTTCTCTTGGCAATTAATTTATTATTTTTCAGAGCACAGTGAAGCCTTGTTTTCAACTCATTCATAACTTTATAAATCAGCCCCGTGCATCCAGCCCCCGCATCTGTGAACCGTAGAAAATCCTTCCACTCAGGCGATTAAGCTCCTGACACCTTTTACTGATTAATAATCGGGAAAAGAATAAGATCAGAAGCAAAATAAATGATCATTTAATAGAGAAACTCACAAAACAGCCCTTTAACTTACATATTCCATCATGTTATTCGTTTCACATTTCCTTTTGCTTAGTCTCCAATGCAAGCACAGCTAGAGAGGGAGGAGAGCAAAAGAAGACAGATGAGCTGTATTTTATTGCAGCACACAGACTGGTCCATTTGTCCACCTTTCATATTTTTGGTCCAACAAAAGCATCTGTTTCCATACTGTGCAATTCAAAGTGCAACAGTACGAAGCTGCTCCCCGCGGCACTCACCTTGTGGTATAACCTATTGTTTTCCCATTCTAATAACTTCTCAATCGATCTTCGTGTCTGGAAGACAAATGAGAAAGAATTTTACTCTTGACTGGCTTTAGAAAAAGTTTGGTTTGCAGCTGCTTTTGTGTGAAAAGGAGAGAGGTACAGGACAGTGACTGAGTACAGGGTGGTCTGGAGTACTAGCAAAACTTCTCCGGTATTGAATAGTAACTAGAACAGAAACAGCTTTTTATGGCACCCAAATAGCTACCTTCAACCACTTCTGAACAAAATCCTTTCCCATTCCGATTCTTAGCAGCAGTTGCAACTTCAAAACCACAGCAACTTTGAAGCCATTTAAGTAGCAAAGCAAGAGCACTGCTCCCCCAGTACCCACAGCCTAAACACACCTCGAAGGGCAGCATCTAAACTGACAAACATTGAGAGCATTTTGCAGTGCTGTAGGTCAAGGACAAATATGCCACATTTGAAACAAAAGACTTATTTTTCTGGCTTTTCTATCAGGATTTCAGACTGAAAGCCAAATGGAGAAAGTTACAGCGAAGTGCACAAGTGAAGGTTGCTAAAGTTCCAGCAAACTGCTCAAGTGAACACTACTAACTCTGTGATTTGTATGCTGAGCCCAGCCAGCACTTAGGATTCTGAAGCACAGTTCTACTACCCATGCTGTCCATCCTTGACACGTCAGAGAGAGAACCCTGAAAGCTGTTCTGCACAGCCTTCAAGATTATGCATTCAAGGACACACTGTGCTGCAGAGTTCCACAGCGTTTTGCAGAGAATTACTCAGTTGTATTTACATGGGAGAAATACATTCTGACATTTATGGTCACTTGACTGCCAGAATATATATACTGCCGAGCCCTAAATGGGATTTGCTCCTGACTCTGAATAAAAAGGAGGATAATTCATGGCGCCAGGTGTTAAGATGAGACCAAGAGAGCCTGCAGGTGCAAAAGGACGGAGCAATGACAAGGATCAAATACAACTTGGTGCAGCTGCAGCTTCCTCACAAGGCAGAGAGGGGTGAGGGGAAGGGATGAGAAAGCATCTTGCTGTTATCACCGCAAAGGAGGAGAGCTGAGAATGAAGCCTACCGAGTCAAACTAAAGGCTAGCGCCAAGAAACGACAACCTCCGAGTCAGAGAAGCGTGGAGACGACAAAATCTCCCATCAGAGCTTAACACCTCGACTTCCCAACGTGAGTTTCTCTCTAGCTTACTAGCAGAGTGGTTGTGGGGAAAGACCTCTAAAAGCATGTGCTGTGGCCACACGGTTAAAAATTAGCTCCTTGCTAATGGTCAAACGATTAAAACTCAGCTCCTTGCTACCTCTGTTCCACTGAATTTCGAAGGGCAGCTTATTTTTGCAAGCAGGAGTCAAAGGAATTATTATCCCAAGGTGGATGTGTCAGCGCCTCCTTTAGCACATCCATTGGGAACGGAGTAGTTTTGGGGGGTTATTGTTATTATGATGTTTTTTAAAGACAGTGCCCTTTAACAATAATCGGTAGACCTCACTTGTTTCTTTGTAAAGATAGCCTTTTAGAGTCTGCTCTCCTTTTAAATGAAAATAGGGCAGCAGTTATGGTCACACTTTTGTTAATTTAGTTGCCAGTCAGCTCCAAATCAAAAGAAAATAAGGCTGCGGAGTGTAATTAACATTCAGTTCAGTCGTTTTGTCCCTTGTCTAGCCCCCGAGCTTTGTTAAAATTGCCATCTGAATGCTGAAGGCTGTAGGGAAATCGATTTGATTCTAATCGCACCATGAAAAGAACATGATCTAACTGCTTTCAGCCCTCCGTAAATCTGTACTAGGTCTTTAGCACAATGCAACTTCCAATTTAAAAAGCACTGAATGTCTCGTCAATGACTTTGTGAAGAAAAAAGAACAAGGAGCAGACATAAAAATTCCAATAGTTGTTTAAGCATTAAAGTTCATTTGCATCACAGCAAACCTGAAAAGGGCTGACCTCTCAAACCGCCTCTCAGGTCTATGAAGTTGTAGCCTTGACAAGCTCACATTGACAGAGCTCATTGACTCTGAAAGGCTACTCTATCAATGGTGAAAAATGGCAATAGGTTCTACTCTGAGCAGGCATCTGCCTGCCCACCCGCTGCTAAACCAATGGCAAACCCGATTCAAAACCTGAATCTACCTTGTAATCTTCCTTTCCAGGAGCTTTTAATAATAGATTAAGATCACTATACGATTTCATTTCATTGTTTGCCCCAAAGAGTTGTGAAAAGCATCCCGAGCTTTTTCGAATTCCATTAAAATTACAACTATATTACAATGCAGACACATAAATAAGAAATTGATAGGTGGTTAGGTACTATTAATTGGGTTGTTGCAATAAAGAAACCCCCAGTCTAAAGTAATTTGCCTAGCACCAGATAAAAAACTCTCAGCCTCCAGACCCACGATGATTTCTCTTGCCAAAGGCTTAGGGACAAATCCTTCCCGGAGAGTGCAGCTTGGGCTAGCCACAGCTTCCCAAAACACCCCACATCCCCAAAGGAGAAATGGGCATTAAAATTAGACTGTGAAAATATTTCTGCAAACCTCAGAGCTGGCAACGATGATAATAATAATAATAGTCATAATAAAAGAAGGCAAAGCAATGAATGAAGCAGCATCACA
Source organism: Pogoniulus pusillus (assembly GCF_015220805.1). Classification (NCBI taxonomy): domain Eukaryota; kingdom Metazoa; phylum Chordata; class Aves; order Piciformes; family Lybiidae; genus Pogoniulus; species Pogoniulus pusillus. The sequence goes on from NC_087272.1 coordinate 39,014,775, forward strand.
CAATTCACTATAGTTAAGTTTTCTTCCTGCTTGACAGGTGAAAAAAAGCACTTGCACGTGCAGCTTAATTAATCACTGCTCTTGACATCTCTGTGATTTACAGTGAGGAGCAGGTGAGGATATACAAAACCAGAAAGGAACACTTGATTTGAGTGTAGCATTTCCAGCACACTAGGATGACAAGCTTATATATTCTAATCAAGGGTGCACAGAAAAAAAAACCCATACAGCAAATTATTTGTTAGCCACAACAAAAGCACAAATTAAGTGGAAGGGAGACTTATTTAGGAAGATTTAATACTAGGCAGCTTTGTTTAATTGATTTTTTTGTTTGTTTTCTCCTTAATAATTTAACAAATCCAATCTGATGCTTCAGCAAAGCTAAAATTTCAATTCAAGTACACTTTTTTTAGCAGAGCAAATGAACAAATATGCTTTGTAACAGAGCCTGTTAAATAAAAGGAGTCTTTTATGTTATCCACAGAACTTGGGGAGATCACAGAATCAAGCAGGCTGGAAGAGACCTCCAAGATCATCCAGTCCAACCTAGCACCCAGTCCTATCTAGTCAACCAGACCATGGCACCAAGTGCCTCATCCACTCTTTTCTTGAGCACCTCCAGGGATGGTGACTCCACCACCTCCCTGGGCAGCTTATCAACTGCAATGTTTCCTGAAGCATGCCTGTAAATTAACTGATTCTTTGAAGACATTAATACTTGACATGGGCTTTTGGACAAGAGAAAAAAAAACAGGCTAGAATAAAAGCCCAATTTAAAACACATTTTCACCTATGTTTGTTGCTACCTCTTAAGGTTTTGCCCTTAAATATGAACAACAACAAAAAAAGAATAGAAGATAAAGGATGAGGTTTTCACGCAGGAATAAGGCAGGAGTGAATACAAATAGTGTGTTACCTGGATCACCAATTGCAAGACCCATCACAGAATGGGTTGGAAGTGACCTCCAAAGGTCATAGAGTCCAACCTCCTTGCAGTCAGCAAGAGCATCCTCAACTAGACCTGGTTGCCCAGAGCCTTGTAGAGCTTGATCTTAAATATGTCCAAGAACAGGGCCTCAACCACATCCCTGGGTATCCTGTTCCAGTGTTCACTACCCTCATGTCTCTGCAGTGCTTAGTGAAGTCAGCTTACAGTTCCAGATGTAGCTATGGTCTGGACCTGGGGGCTGTGCAGCCACATGAAGCCCCCTCAATTCCTGCTGTCAATCAGTGGCTGACTGGTACAACATCCAACAAAAGCATTTTACATGGCTCCCAAAACAGTGTTAATTCGAGTGCCTTCCTTTGAGTAGGGAAACACCACAGACAGTAACAACATCACATTTCACTATCAACATTATTTATAGCTGACTGGCAACAATACAACAATCTCCTGCTCTGTGCATCTGATCATTGACTTCTCATCTGAAATCCCCAAAACAGATAAATGTAGTTCATCACCAGTCCAAGCAACAGCACTAAGAGATTGTCAGGCTCCTTAATGCATCACCAGTCCAAGCAACAGCACCCAGAGATTTTCACACTCCTTAGTGCATCAGCAGTCCAAGCAACAGCACTAAGAGATTGTCAGGCTCCTTAGTGCATCACCAGTCCAAGCAACAGCACCCAGAGATTTTCACACTCCTTAGTGCATCACGAGTCCAAGCAACAGCACCCAGAGATTTTCAGGCTCCATAGTGCATCACCAGTCCAAGCAACAGCACCCAGAGATTTTCAGGCTCCATAGTGCATCACCAGTCCAAGCAACAGTACTAAGACATTTTCACACTCCTTAGTGCATCACCAGTCCAAGAAATAGCACCCAGAGATTTTCACACTCCTTAGTGCATCACCAGTCCAAGAAATAGCACCAAGAGATTTTCACACTCCTTAGTGCATCACCACTCCAAGCAACAGCACCCAGAGATTTTCAGACTCCTTAGTGCATCACCACCCCAAGCAATAGCACCAAGAGATTTTCACACTATTTAGTGCATCACCACTCCAAGCAACAGCACCCAGAGATTTTCAGGCTCCTTAGTGCATTACCACCCCAAGCAATAGCACCCAGAGATTTTCAGACTGCTTTAGTGCATCACCACCCCAAGCAATAGCACCCAGAGATTTTCACACTGCTTAGTGCATCACCGCTCCAAGCAACAGCACCCAGAGATTTTCAGGCTGCTTAGTGCATCACCAGTCCAAGCAACAGCACCCAGAGATTTTCACACTGCTTAGTGCATCACCAGTCCAAGCAATAGCACCCAGAGATTTTCGGGCTCCTTGGTGCATCACCACTCCAAGAAATAGCTCCCAACCAGCCCATAAAAACTGCCCAGAAAAAAAAATTCCACTTTATGCTCAAAATTCAAACTACAGAGACCAATTATGCTGATTTTTGTTTTCATATGGCCAAAATTTGCATTCTATTTCATGGAAGAAAGGTGAAGAACCTTATCAGAGGTCTGGACATCACTGCTCACTCCAAGAGACAAATGATGGAAGCAGGAGTTCTCCATTCCCCAAACAAGTAGACATCTGACTACAAAATTTAAACCCAAGTAAATATAGCTATCATCATAAACAACAAAACAAAGTCAGATGAAAACTGAGTCATGTTGACTCTAAGCTCACTTTCAATGTGTCAGAACATCCCTGAAGTCAGTTTTGAGGCCCATATTGGTGCCACTAAAATGCAAAAGCATCAGAGGGTGGTTTGAGATGGAAGGGACCTTGAAGATCAGCTAGTTCCAACCTCCCTGACATGGAAGGGTCACCTTCTCCTACACCAAAGTGCTCAAATTCTTGAATCATAGAATTGTTCCAGCTGGAAAAGACCTCTAAGACCATCGAGTCCAGCCACTGCCCTAACACCACCCTGGCCATCAAACCAGGTCCTGAAGTGCCATGTCTAGAGGGTTTAACTCCTCCAGGGACAAAGTCTGCCTGGGCAGCCTGCTCCAATACCTGACCACTCTTTCTCCTACTATCCAACCTAAACCTCCCCTGGTGCAACTTGAGTCCATTTCCTCTTGGTCTTGATTAGACTTAAGAGACATTTCCTCTCAAATACAGACAATCCAAAAGACTCAAGATGCTAACTTGGTATTTTAGCTGTCCTACAAGAGCTAAGTCACCAAGTGCAGCTAGCTACTTTCTCTAGTGAGGTGGAAGTGACTAGAGTGGAAACTTCTTCTCCCAGACAACCAGCAACAGAACAAGGGGACAGGCTCAAGTTATGCCAGGGCAGGTCTAGGCTGGATGCCAGGAGGAAGTTGTTGGCAGAGAGAGTGATTGGCATTGGAATGGGCTGCCCAGGGAGGTGGTGGAGTCACCATCTCTGGAGGTGTTCAAGAAAAGACTGGATGAGGCACTTAGTGCCATGGTCTAGTTGACTGGATAGGGCTGGGTGATCTTGGAGGTCTCTTCCAACCTGCTTGATTCTATGATTCACACTATGGAACAGGCTTGTGAAGAAATGGTCTTGACTCCAGCAAAACTTCCCTTGGGAAGGTCCAATTGAGATGGGGAAAATCCCATTTCACAGGCAGGCAAGTGTTGAACTGCTCCATGAAGCACCAGGATAACTAATGCTGTTAACTGAATTTGTAAAGGAAGATTTGTAACTCTTATTCTATGATTAAATTCTAGCTCAGATTTTTGGTCATAAGGGAACAAATGGCCACAAATCCTTGTTTCCTCCAAGTGTATTATTCAGAACTGGCCATGACAATCTAAAGCATCCACCTCCTGCTGAAGAACATGATCTTAGAAAGAGCTGTATACAGAAAAGAAACACAGAAGACAGAACTGACCACATCAGGGATGAAAGCAGAACTGAAGCTCCACCAAATACCTCACCTGGTGCCATCCACTGTGGGAAATTATAAAGCAAATGTGGATGGAAATTCCACCTCCACCTTCTCAGAAACATTACCCTGGGTCTGTCTCCCTTGCTGATTCCCAGGATACCCAGTAGCATGCTATGAAACACAGCTGAAGGCCCAGTGCAGGTGGAGAAACTAAAGAATCTCAGGTTACATCTCTATTAGGATATGAAACTGTGCCCAGAAGCATTTCCATTCACTTGAAGCCAGCTGGCAGGGAGCAGCTTAAATCTCTATCAGTGAGTTTTCATAACCTCCAAACCACTCTCAGTGCTTGCAGCATTCTGATAATGCCCAGAACTGTTACACAATGCAGACCCAGAGCCTGCCAAGGACCTCTCTAAGAGTACAAATTATAAAGCATCAATTCCTAGGAACACTCCCAGGTTTAGTTCAATCATAGAATCAAGCAGGTTGGAAGAGAGCTCCAAGCTCAGCCAGTCCAACCTAGCATCCAGCCCTGGCCAATCAACCAGACCACAGCACTAAGTGCCCCAGCCAGGCTTGGCTGCAACACCATTTAATTTATCAGTGTGAAAGAAGCCTTTGACTCCTACTGCTAAGAGTGACTAAGGGCAGGGGCAAAGAATGGAAGAGAAGCTACATGGCCAGACTGAAAGGCAGCAGAGCTTAACAAAATAATTCTAGAAGACCCTTTAAAATCCAACACTTCACTAGTGTGCATGCTGAAGAGAAGGATCCCACTGGAAAGGACAATTTCTACAGTGCCCTGCCTGTGTAGGATTGAACCAGAAGAGGACTGAACCCTGAGCAGCTTGATCCTGCAGCTAATCAACTTAGAAAAATGAAATCTGGCTACTTAAAAAAAACACACACAAACATTTTTTCCCCATCACTGTTCCAAATTTTGTCACTTATTCCAAATTTCAGCAAAAGCTATTTTTATGAGGAACAAAGGCCAAGGCACTTTCCACTTTCCATGTTTAATTGATATGGTAGCAGAACTATCAACTTCTTCAAGCCTTCTCTTTTGGAGAGAAGCTGCTTTCCCCATTCCTCCCAGCTGTTTTGGCAGCAGTCACATTTCCTGAACTACCTGGAGTTAGTCATTGTTAAATAGTAAGTTACTTTCTTCATAGAATCCAGCAGGTTGGAAGAGAGCTCCAAGCTCAGCCAGCCCAACCTAGCACCCAGCCCTGCCCAACCAACCAGACCATGGCACTAAGTGCCCCAGCCAGGCTTGGCTGCAACACTTCCAGCCACAGCCACTCCACCACCTCCCTGGGCAGCCCTTTCCAATGCCAATCACTCTCTCTGCCAGGAGCTTCCTCCTCACAGCCAGCCTAGACCTGCCCTGGCACAGCTTCAGGCTGTGTCCCCTTGTTCTGGTGCTGGCTGCCTGGCAGCAGAGCCCAACCCCACCTGGCTACAGCCTCCCTGCAGGCAGCTGCAGGCAGCAATGAGCTCTGCCCTGAGCCTCCTCTGCTGCAGGCTGCACACCCCCAGCTCCCTCAGCCTCTGTGCCAGTGCTCTGGGACCCTTACAGTCATAAAGTTCCCCCTTGTGTTGAGGTGTAACCCCATATGATCTAGCACAGATCAGAGGAACACATCCAGACAGACCGTGAAAGGCTCCAGAGAAGGAGACTTCACAGCCTCTCTGGGCAGCCTGTGCTAGGGCTCTGGGACCCTTACAGTCAAAAAGTTCTCCCTTGTGTTGAGCTGGAACCTCCTGTGCTGCAGCTTCCATCCACTCTCCAAGATAAGGAGACTCCACAACCTCTCTGGGCAGCCTGTGCCACTGCTCTGGGACCCTTCCAGTCATGAAGTTCCCCCCTTGTGTTGAGGTGGAACCTCCTGTGCTGCAGCTTCCATCCACTCTCCAAGATAAGGAGACTCCACAACCTCTCTGGGCAGCCTGTGCCACTGCTCTGGGACCCTTCCAGTCATGAAGTTCCCCCTTTGTGTTGAGGTGGAACCTCCTGTGCTGCAACTTACACCCAACGCTCCTTGTCCTGTCTCAGAAAACAAGTGAGCAGAGCTGTCCTCCCCCTCCTGACCACCAGCCCGCAGATGTTTATAAACATCTATTAAATTCCCTCTCAGTCTTCTCTTCTCCAGACTGAAATGCCCCAGGTCCCTCAGCCTCTCCTCAGAAGGCAGTGCTCCAGTGCCCTAATCATCCTTCACAGCTTTCCTCCTTACCTTCTCTACTAGAAAAAGTCTTTCTCAGCTAGGTCTAGGATTAAGAGTTGTAGTATGGTAAAGCACTCTTATCCCTCTCAGCCTTTGAGAATACATATAATGTTCTCCAGATGCTTGAGTTCTGGGGGCTTTGGCAGAATGCTCTAAGCAGACATCCATTTACTGCTGCTGACATGGACAAATGATGCCATCACAAGATCTGAAGCCTTCAGATTGATTTCAATCTTCTGGAGGAATAATCCAACTGCCTGAACAATTATTGAGTGTCTGCAGTGCCTTGCACCACTGTACCATTCACAGTGCAACAGGACCCTGTGTTTAGGCAGCTGAATCACAAACCCTATGAGGAGAGGCTGAGGGAGCTGGGGTTGTTTAGCCTAGAGACGAGGAGGCTCAGGGGTGACCTCATGCTATCTACAACTACCTGAAGGGAGGCTGTAGCCAGGTGGGGTTGGTCTCTTCTCCCAGGCAACAGCAATAGAAGAAGGGGACACAGTCTCAGGTTGTGCTGGGGGAAGTATAGGCTGGGTGTTAGGAGGAAGTTGTTGGCAGAGAGAGTGATTGGCATTGGAATGGGCTGCCCAGGGAGGTGGTGGAGTGGCTGTGGCTGGAGGTGTTGCAGCCAAGCCTGGCTGGGGCACTTAGTGCCATGGTCTGGTTGGTTGGGCAGGGCTGGGTGCTAGGTTGGACTGGCTGAGCTTGGAGCTCTCTTCCAACCTGCTTGATTCTATGATTTAATGTCACCAGTGCTGGAAGTCAAGAGTTTGAGCCAGAGTCACCCTATTTGAAGTGGAAGAAAAAGTGTGAAGCTCCTTAAACATCTCCTGGTACCAACTTCGTCAGCAAATGTTGCCTATCTCCTGTTAATCTGGATCAAACCTCTAAGATTACTTCTGGAAGGTCAGCTTTAAGCTTCTGTCCTTGTTCCTGTTCATTCTCTCTCCAAGACTCTTGTGTCTTTCTGCAGTCTGCATGTTAGAGCAATTATTACCTCACTAACCTTTTCCCCCCTCTGAACAGAGCATTCATGTTTGGGTTGGGTGGGGTTTCTTTTTCAGATTCATCCTTTTGGAGCTTACCTTAACTTCTGTCCATGCAAACTTCAAACAGAAGCACTTCTCTAACTATTCCTTCACCAGGTTCCCACACATAACCTCCTTCCTCACCTTCAAGCTCTGCTTCACAGCCCTAGATACCACAAGCTCTTGCTTTTTATCTGGCTTTAACAATGTAGATAAAAATTGATTATTTGTGGCTTTTGGTAATACACTAAGAAGCCAGAGTTCAGAAGATGCAGGTTTGTGACATGACCCTCTGCCTACACCTACAGCCTGCTATCATTTCCTGCTACACCAGCAGATTAAATGGGTCAAACTGAAGAGTTCCACAAGCTTTCCTTTAGAAGTTACATAAACTCTTTGTTTGCTGCTCTTTGGGCCACAGTGTGATCAGAAGCTCCTCAAAACAAGATTACCACTGCCAAAATCTGATCATGCCAGTGTCTCCCACAGAACGTGTGGCTATTGAGAAAGTATGCTGAAAGCTCACACAGAATGTCAGAGGCTGGAAGGGACCTTGCAAGATCATCCAGGCCAACCTCCCTGCCAGAGCAGGAACACCCAGGGCAGGTCATATAGGAACATCTTCAGGTGAGTCTTGAATACCTCCAGAGAAGGAGACTCCAAAACCTCTCTGGGAAGCCTGATTCAAGGATCTGGCACCTTCATAGGGACAAAGGTTTCCCTCCTGTTCCCATGGAACCTCCTCTGCTCCAGCTTGCCCCCAGTTCCCCTTAATCATAGAATCAAGCAGGTTGGAAGAAACCTCCAAGATCATTCAGTCCAACCTAGCACCCAGCCCTGTCCAATCAACTAGACCATGGCACTAAGTGCCTCATCCTTGTGCTGTCCTTGGCCATCCCTGAGCAGAGCCTGGCTCATTCATCCCAGCACTGCCCTGCATATCTTTATTACCAGGAATGAAGTCACCCCTCAGGCTTCTCTGCTCTCAGCTCCCTCAGCCTGTCCTCACAGGGAGATGTTCCACTGCCTTCAGCAGCTCAGTGGCTCTGCACTGGAGTCTTCCAAGCAGTTCCCTGAGATATTTCTTGAACTGAAGGGCCCAGAACTGGACACAATATTTAGGGCAGAGAGAGTGGAGAACCTCTCTCAACCTAACTACAGACCTTCTACTCCACCCCAGGACACCATTGGCCTTTACTTCAGCAACATTAAAGTGCTGTACAGCACATGGCTCTAACAGACACACTCAGCACAGTACACTCACTAAGTTCCAAGTTCTGATGGGTGTCTGTTCTGAGTTTAGCATGACGGTTGTAAGACCTCATTGCTGTCTACAACAACCATTATGGAGAGGCTGCTGCTGGGCTCTTCTCATAGGTAACTGGAGACAGAACAAGGGGGAATGGCCTCAAGCTGAGACTGGGGAGGTTTAGATTGAACATTAAGAAGAAGTTTTTCGCGGAGAGAGTGGTCAGGGTCTGGAGTGAGCTGCCCCAGGGGGGTGGTGGAGTCACCCACCCTGAATATGTTTAAGGATGGTTTGGATGTGGTGCTTAGGGACATGATTTAAGGTGAATGTTGTACAGTAGGGCTCTAGGTTGGACTTGGTGATCCCGAGGGGCTTTGCCAACCTGCCTGTGTCTGTGATACTGTGACAGCTGATACCACAATGTACAATATCAAACTGATTGAAGTAGGTTTCTAAGGGTGAGAGAAGAAAAAAAAATACAAACCCCAACCCCACAGCAATCACAAAATGAGAACAAACCCAGAACAATTCTAACTACCAAGAATTACATCAGTAGCTCAACTTACTCTTTTACTGAGGCAGATAACTGGCCACATACTACAACCTAAAGTGCAGCAGCAGCAAAGGCATCCACATAGTAGCCATCGTACGTTAACTGGAAGGTTCTTCTTAAGACAACTGTTAACTCTGCTAATGCTGGCTTTGAATTCTTCAGGTGCAACCTACAAAGAGAGAAGAATAGAACATTCTTTTGTAAAAATCTAGTACCACAGCAGAGATTTACCATTCTTACAATGCTCTACCCTTATAATTCATCTCTGGAACCAAATTTCAACTGCTACTTACAGACACTCACCTTTCCGGTTAAAGAGGAAGGAAATTCTGCTTCAAATTTGTTGCTTAGTCCAAACCTGCAAAAACCAAAATGAAGATCTTACCAGAATTATAAATAATCCCAATGCATGCCACAAGTTACAAGCACCTCATATTAGTCTCACAGTTCATATCACAACAGAATCACAGAATTGCTTAGACTGGAAAAGCCCTTCAAGCTCATCAAGTCCAATCATTAGTTTCACACTGACAGTTTCTTGACCAAACCAAAATCCTCAGCTCAACATCTGATTGAAAAGGACCAGCAGGATCAGCCAGTCCAACCTTCATCACTAGACCTTAGCCTCAAGCACCACATCCACTCTCCTTTTAAACACCTCCAGGGATGGTGACTCCACCACCTCTCTGGACAGCCTGTTCCAGTGCCTGACCACCTACTCAGGAGAGAACTTCCTCCCAACAGCCAACCTAAACCTCCCGTGAGGCAACTCGAGGCCATTTCCTCTTGTCCTATCATTAGTAATTAGGGAGAAGAGACCAGCTCCAGCCTCACTACAACCTCCTTTTAGGTAGTTGTAGAACTTCAATTCCAGGAACAAACCAAACAACACTTGTTACTAAGTTTAATTCTTAACATTCTCCAAACAGAAGAACTGTTCACTAATGTATACAGTTTAAAATCCATCTTCCTGGAGTTCTGTTGACTCTTGTCCAAACTCAGCAAAATCTTTATAAGCAATAGAGAACAAAATAACTGAAGCACTTAAGGAGAGAGGGGAAATGAAGGCCACGATCTCAATTACTCCCCTTCTCCACCAGCACAAATGTATCCAAGAGAAGCTCATCCAGGGCTACTCCACTCAGGTCATGCTAAATAACTGTTCTATGTATAAAAATGGTATCATAAAAATCATGAAATTCAACAAGGCCCAGTGTAACATCCTGCATCTGAGTCAGTGCAATCCCAAGCACAACTTCAGCCTGGGTGGGGAATGGCTGAGAGCAGCTCTGAGGAAAAGGACCTGGGAGTCTGGGGGTTTAGAACGAGATGATCCTTGTGGTCCCTTCCAACCCTGACTGATTCTATGATTCTATGGATGTCTGGGAATAAGACAAGGGGGAATGGTTTAAACTGAGGGAGAGTAGGTTTAGACTGGATCTTAGAAGAAATTCTTTAGTATTAGGATGGTGAGACTCTGGAATAGGCTGCCTGGGGAGGCCGCTGGTACCTCCTCCCTGGAGGTGTTCAAGGCCAGGCTGGATGAAGCCTTGGGCAGCCAAGTCTATCTGAGAGGTGCCCATGGCAGGGAGGTCAGAGTAGATGATGTGAGGTACCTTCTGACCTAAGCCTTTCTGGAGCCAGAAAAAGTGTTTCTTAAACATGACTCTGCTTGCAAGCTTTAGCTGAGTGCCTGCCTTTGAGTACAGTGGAGCAGGAAACAGCAAAAGGTAGAAACATCAAAACATAGAAATTTACAGTATAGGACATGACCAACTTGCAACCTTTCCTCAACTTGCAGCTCACATCCTCCTACCACATAAAACTGCCACAAACTACCCTCTTCCAATTTGTTCTTTCTTATGGGGACACTAAACCACTTTTTCATTGCTTTCAACAACACTCCTTAGCTGCACATGTTCACAGTCCTTACAAACCAAACATATATTCCACAAATCTTAATGCACTCCATCAATTATCCTCACCTAGCCCCTTTTTACTTATGTCCTCAATACAGGGCAAGGCTCAAAAGAAAACATTACATAAGCAGACTTAAGTTTAATAGTAAAAGAAATTACTTTGGAGATGATGTATTTTGTGAGAGGTTTTTCCCCCCCCTCAGACAGTTACCTTTCCATCACCACATAATGCACTGAGATGACTAACAGCACAGAAAGCCATTCACTAGCACATCACAACAGCTCTTCAGCATGCTGGCACTGAGGAGGGCTAACAAATCCAATACTGCTGCCTAATATGGCCTCAGATATCTAAGCCACGTAACTCTCAAGTGGTTGAGGAAGAGGAAAGCACAAGGAAACAATCACTGGAGCCAGATACTAATCACATATACTCCCTGTGGCTTCAAACTCATCATGTACCTGTCTTTCCACCCTAACATGACTTCAGAATAAGAAATACCTTGGACTTTCAATTCAGCTGTAAGTAAAGTTCTCAGATTCCAAGTTCCTTGACATTCAAAGACATAACCTCCAGGTGTAGGAAACTAGGTCAAATATTACTCCCAGCTACACAGCTATCTAAACTTTGCTGGTATGAATAGTTCAGCCAAAAAATTAAATGTTAAAAAAGAAAGTTTTACAGAGGTGTGTAGCATGCCCCTAACACTGAGTCAAGAAGAAAACTCTTCTTGCTCAACAGAAGGCCCACAGCCTGGAAAGGCAAGGCCCTTGTATGTTTTATTTGGATAATGTTTACCTGCTTTCTTTTGACTGCTTTTAACTGCTCCTCTCTGAAAGGACTCTCACACACTTTCACTGTCTGTTAGATGAAACCAAGTAACACCAAACATCTTTCTGACATTAATCTGTAGTCATGGAAATGACATCTTTCAAACTCAACATTATGACTTCTGTGTAAGATCAGAAAGGATATGACAATAGAAGATTAAAAGAGAGCTTCTGCTTAAATACACGCACGGCAGCAGCAGTCAGCAACTCTTTAAAGTGCAGAGCCAGGGACAGATCAATTCAGCATTTGCTTAACTGCTGATAAATTTAGGCAGACCTTCAAAATGCATACCTGCTTTAATACCAGGCAAAAGCAATTCCCTACATCCATAGGACTTGACCTATTCCCTTAAATCCACCAACTGAATGTTCTGACAATGAACTAACTTTCAATAATAAGCTTCTTGATCGTTGACTAAAAATTATATAGGCTGTACAAAGGCAAAAGTGGCTGATACTGCTTAGTGAATAGTCCACACCTGGCGTGATGAAGAAAGCAGATGATGATCAACTGCCTCATTTTGGAGGAACGTCCTCAGAGCTCATTTAAAACCTAAAGAACAAATATCTGAAGGAAGCTTTGAAGAGTAATAATGAGCTAGTGACCATTAATGAACAATTAATGAGGCAATCATTCTCCAACCACAACACCCTTACCAGTCATAAGTACGCTACGAAAACTTCCTTACTAACGGGCCCTGATCTCATCTCACACAACTTACCTTCAGTTTTAGGGAAGAAACCAGTGTTTGCCTCCATATTTCACTTCTTTACACTTCTGTATTGGCTGATATGAAAGCTATCTAATCATGGGCTTGTTCCATTCCATAGAATCAACCAACCAGGTTGGAAGAGAGCTCCAAGCTCAGCCAGCCCAACCTAGCACCCAGCCCTGCCCAACCAACCAGACCATGGCACTAAGTGCCCCAGCCAGGCTTGGCTTCAACACCTCCAGCCATGGCCACTCCACCACCTCCCTGGGCAGCCCATTCCAATGCCAATCACTCTCTCTGCCAGGAACTTCCTCCTCACATCCAGCCTAGACCTGCCCTGGCACAGCTTGAGGCTGTGTCCCCTTCTTCTGTTGCTGGTAGCCTGGCAGAAGAGACCAATCCCACCTGGCTACAGCCTCCCTGCAGGCAGCTGCAGGCAGCAATGAGCTCTGCCCTGAGCCTCCTCTGCTGCAGGCTGCACACCCCCAGCTCCCTCAGCCTCTCCTCATAGGGTTTGTGTTCCAGGCCTCTCACCAGCATTTTCACCCTTCTCTGGACACCTTCCAGCACCTCAACGTCTCTCTTTAATTCAGGAGCCCACAACTGGACACAGCACTCCAGGGGTGGCCTGAGCAGTGCTGTGAGTACAGGGGCAGAATAACCTCCCTTGTCCTGCTGTCCACACTGTTCCTCTTCATCAGGCTAAACAATCCCAAGACACAGGCAAAGGCTACCAGCTGATTTTCAGGGACACCACTGGATAGTAACAACTTTAGTTCACAATAAACAGAGTCACATGCTAAAGACTTTCGTTACATGCTTCCATTCCCTTAAAGGGCCTCCTCAGCCTCCTGCCTATCCACATCCTTCCAACCCTGCCCATCACGTTTTACATCCTGTTTTTAACCAGACAGCAAACTGCACTGCCTGACTGTATTGCTTCATGTTAACCAAAGAGCACAGCAGGAACGCACCACAGTGCCACAAAGCTACTCCACATTTAACCCTGCATTTCTGGACAAGTCAGTATCTTGAAAAGAGTTTGTAAGATCCAGAGCAGTAGACCACAATACCTTCAACCTCTATTTTTCTGCTGTTAGGACTAACACTCAAAACCAGTTTGTATGACTGCATTTTGTCTCCAGACTGATACTTCAGCTTCTGAAACTGTACAACTATGCTTCACTAAAGTGAGCCTGACAGAAGTGACTGAGGGAAAGGGAAAGCCACCCTCATCTGCTCAGTTACTGGGAAGCACTACACTAACTCAGTCTCTTGCTACTCGACTGTCAGAGATACCACACAGCCACAAAACAACACTCAGGGTCACTCCCTTCCTAACCACGGTGAAACGAAACGTATCAATTACACCTTAACGTGATCCTGCATGTACCTACGTGACTCACGAACAACTTTTTCTTCCTTTAAAAGTCTGCAGAACTGTATCAGCAGCCACACGTCACATGGGAGTGGGACACAGGTACATAAACAATCCCAAGCAATAGTGCAGCCGGTTATGTGCTGGCACATACCTGTTATACACAAGAGCACAGGCACAAGGCACCTTACTTCCTGACAGCTCATCACTTTGGACAAATACTCCACATTCTTCAGCGAGTCACAGCCCAAGACAGTTCTCTTTCCCAGCGCCTCGCTAGAGGTCTGCACCCGCTTGCAAGTCCCATGCAGCACAGGGCTGCCCGGTGGGGCCGAGGAGAGCCCTCTCACAGTCCCACGGACGCCGGGGGAAGGAAGGAAGGAAGGAAGGGACGCAGCGGCGGCTGGGTGCTCCTTCCGCCCACCGCCCTGACTTGCCCCAACTTGTAAACGCCGACTTAGCGTTACCGGCCGCAGCCGCCCCCAGGCCCGGCACGCAGCCGCCCCCGTCCCGCCGCCCAGGCCTCCACCGCTCGCCCCGGCCGCGCAGGCCCCGGCGCGGCCCTTACACGGTGACATGGCCGGAGCCGCGAACCACCACCGGGTCGGGAGAGTACTTCAGGAGCTGCTCTTCCAGCGCCCGTTCCTCGTCCTCCTCTTCCTCGTAGATCTCGTCAAAGTCCGCCATGGCCGAGCCCGGGCGTCCGCTGAGAAAAAGGAGCCGGGGCGACGAGACGGGGCCGGCCGCGGAGGACAGCGGGGAGAGGGGAGGGGGGGAAAGGGTGGAGAGGTGGGGCGGCGGGGACGCGGCGGTGCCGGAGCTGCCGGCGGCGAAGCGGCAGCGGCTGAGGCGGCGGCGGAGGCTGCGGTGAGGCAGCTCCCGTCCGTCACCCTCCGCGGGGGGAGGGCGGGGGGCGGGGCAGGAACAACAACAACAACATCCGGCCGCGCGGCCCGCCACGCCCACCCGCGGCGCCGGGCGGGAAGCGGGGGGCGGGGGGCGGGAAGCGGCTTCGACTCCGGGGCCCTGGCGCGCCGCGACCTTAGACCGCGCTTTGCTTGAAGGGAGAGGGTTGTGGTTGGTTTGACAGGGCTCTGCTCTTCCCCTTCGCTTTAGCTCCTGCTTGGGCGTCCAGAGAAGGGCAACAAAGCTGTGTCAGGAGCAGTGTGGCCAGCAGGACCAGGGAGGTCATTCTGCCCCTGTGCTCAGGCCACCCCTGCAGTGCTGTGTCCAGCTGTGGGCTCCTGAATTGCAGAGAGCTGCTGAGGTGCTGGAAGGTGTGGAGAGAAGGGCAGCAAGGCTGGGGAGGGGCCTGGAGCAGAGCCCTGTGAGGAGAGGCTGAGGGAGCTGGGGGTGTGCAGCCTGCAGCAGAGGAGGCTCAGGGCAGAGCTCATACAGCTACCTGAAGGGAGGCTGTAGCCAGAGTTTGGTCTCTTCTCCCAGGCACACCAGCACAGAACTAGAGGACACAGTATCAGAGTTTGGTCTCTTCTCCCAGGCACACCAGCACAGAACTAGAGGACACAGTATCAGAGTTTGGTCTCTTCTCACACCAGCACAGAACTAGAGGACACAGTATCAAGCTGTGCCAGGGCAGGTTGAGGATGGACATTAGGAAGGAGTGCTTCATGGAAAGAGTGCCCATTGGAATGCGCTGCCCAGGGAGTTATTCTCACGCTTGAGACTACGTCCCCTTGTTCTGTAATGCACCCCAGGATCCCATTGGCCCTCTTGGCCAACAGGGCACGTTGGTTGGATGTTGGATGGCTGGACTGAATGACCTTAAAGGTCTTCTCCAGCTAAAGTGATTCTGTGTCCATGAAAACTACCAAGAAGGAGGCCTGCTGTTAGCTGAGGGGTTCCCTGCTGGGCCCTCTGGCTTGGTTCAGGGAGATGTGAGAGAAGCAGCCCCTGACCAAGGCAGGTGTGCTCAGGTGAAGGCTGATGCCAAGTGCCCACCAGTCCCTCAGTGCTGTCAGTGCCTGGGCCTGCCATCCCTCTGTAGCCTTTCAGTCCTCCATGGAAAGCACCATGCTGGGACTGTTGTTGTCATGGAGTGCTGAACAAACTAACTGAGGAGAAGCAGCCCCTTTCAGGACTACATATATCATATGAAAGCTAGCCAGAGTACCATGAAAATCAACAGAACACCTCTTCTGCAGTTTTGGTACTTGTCAGAACCTAAAGCAAAGGCTGGAAGATGCCAGTGTGAGCATAATGGCCTTAGCACCAGGCAGGGGAAGGCAGCAAAGAAAAAAAGACCTTTAATAGAATTCTCTACCTCTACCAAGTCTTTTGCTAAACCTTGGCCCTCAGAACCACTTCTCTGCATCTTTTAAATACCTCCAGGAATGGGGATTCAGCCACCTCTCTAGGGAGCCTGTGAGAACGGGTTTGAGAACCCTTTCAGTGAAGAAGTTTCTTCTGATATCCAACCTAAACCTCCCCTGGTGCAACTTGAGGCCATCCCCTTTTGTCCTATCACTTGCTACTAGGGAGAAGAGATTGACCTACGCCTCCTTGAAGGAGTTGTTGAGAGCCAAAAGGTCTCCTCAGCCTTTTTTCTCCAGGCTAAATGACCCCAGTTCTCTCAGCCACTCCTCAGATCTGTTGTCCAGACCCTCCACCAGCTCTGATGCCTTTCTCAGGACATTAAGCATATAAACAAATTGAAACCTAGATGCCAGTGTTGGGGCTGGAGAAGAATGGTTATTGGACACCAAACTAGGAGTGCAGGTTTAAATGGTGCCATGAAATAGAGTGGATGAGCACCTATTGTGAAGGACAACAATGAGAATGATCAGTGTTGTACACAGCAAACCAGAAGTTGTACACTAACAGAAAGAGTTGGCACAAGCAGCTAATAGTGAGTGGTCACTTTCAGGAAGCTTTGACTCTAAGTGTATGCCCTGGTTTGGCTGGGATGGAGGGCTGAGCTAGCCATGCTCTGCAGGCTATTAGCAGCAGCCATGGGATTTAGCAGCAGCTGAGTGACATCTATTTAAAAGACAGAGCAGACCTTTAGCAAACAGAGTGGATCATGCACTTGCAGCAGTATAGCTGATACCAGTTATGGGGTTCAGCCCCCCCAGACATTCAAGAAGCTGGAGCTGAATCTGCTTTTCAAGAGTATGAAGAGAATGCTACAGTCCTGTTATCTTTCCTAGTACTTTACTCCATCTGTGTAAATTACAATAGCTCCTTTGGCATACTGAATCACTTTTCCTCTGAAACCTGCAGCTCTTTTTTTCCCCCTGTCTTGTTCCACTGACTACAGCAATCAGCTTATTTTCTGTAGGGCTACGCTGTCACTTAATCACCGTTGCTGAGAAAGGTCCTTGTGGTGCAATAAAGCCTGTGCAAAGATG
Organism: Pogoniulus pusillus; assembly: GCF_015220805.1. Classification (NCBI taxonomy): domain Eukaryota; kingdom Metazoa; phylum Chordata; class Aves; order Piciformes; family Lybiidae; genus Pogoniulus; species Pogoniulus pusillus. The sequence continues at coordinate 39,031,860 of NC_087272.1, forward strand.
TGATGGTGCTTAGTGCCCCCTGTAAAGCAGCGTGGTTGCAGGCCATGACACTCTCTTTGCTGGAAAGGAAGAAACCAGCAGCTTTTACTGTTGTGCTGGGCAAGTGTGACAGTGTTCAGAATGAATCATAGAATGGTTTAGCTTGGAAGAGACCTCAAAGATCATCCAGTTCCAACTCCCTGCCACAGGCAGGGACATCTCCCACTAGAACAGGTTGCTCAAGGCCTCATCCAGCCTGGCTTTGAAAACCTCCAGGGAAGGAGCATCCATAACCTCCCTGAGCAACCTGTGCCAGGGTCTCACCACCATCACTGCAAAGAACCCTTTCCTAACATCTAGTTTGATATCTCCCCACTTCCAATTTAAACCCATTCCTCCTTGTCCTGGCATTACAAGACTTGTCAATAGTCCCTCCCCAGCCTTCTTGTAGGCCTCCTTCAAATACTGCAAGGCCACTATAAGCTCTCCTCCAAGCCTTCTCTTCTCCAGGCTGCACAGCCCCAACTCTCTCAGCCTGTGCTCACAGCAGAGCTGCTGCAGCCCTCTCAGCATCTTGGTGGCCTCCTCTGCACTGGCTCCAACACTTCCATGTCCTGCTTGTGCTGGGGGCTGCAGAAGTGCCCCCAGGACTGCAGGTGGGGTGTGAGGAGAGCAGAGCCAAGGGGCAGAATCCCCTCCCTTGCCCTGTGCCCACACTGCTCTTGCTGCAGCCAGCACAGGGTTGCTGTCTGGGCTGCACTCCCACTGCAGGCTCCTGTTGAGCTTTTCATCAGCCCAGATGCCCAGGTCCTGTTCCTCAGCATTGTTCTCAGCCATTCCCCACCCAGCCTGGAGCTGTTCTTGGGATTGCACCGACCCAGGTGAGTAACAATTTGCTTTCATACTGGCATGCTTATACATGTGTGTGTGTGTGTAAAATTACCTAGTTACTGTGCTTGTGTGTGTGTCTCACACATAGAAATCTGATTTAGCAGGGCTAATGGCTCACTGCTCTGGTCCAACACTCCCAAAATTAAGAAAATGGATCAAGTGTAGTAGTGGCAAAAGCAAGAGGAAACCCTCTGGCTTCAGTCAAGCTTTGCCTCCCTATGCTGCTTCATTCCACAGATGGATTCAGTGACCTGTTTGTTTTCAGGTCACTGTTTCCCAGGGACAGTCATGCCATCAGAGTTCATGCTCTGCACCACCATGCTGGCCATCTTGGAAATGATGCTGAAGGAGTAGGAGGTATAGGCTTGGTATTAGGAGGAAGTTCTTCACAGAGAGTGTGATTTGCCATTGGAATGGGCTGCCCAGGGAGGTGGTGGAGGCACCATCCCTGGAGGTGTTGAAGCAAAGCCTGGATGGGGCACTTAGTGCCATGGTCTGGTTGATTGGCTAGGGCTGGGTGCTAGGTTGGACTGGATGAGCTTGGAGGTCTCTTCCAACCTGGTGGAGGCTCAGGGGTGATCTCATTTCTATCTACAACTACCTGAAGGGAGGCTGTAGCCAAGTGTGGGTTGGTCTCTTCTGCCATGCACTCAGCAACAGAACAAGGGGACACAGCCTCAGGCTGTGCCAGGGCAGGTCTAGGCTGGATGTGAGGAGGAAGTTGTTGGCAGAGAGAGTGATTGGCATTGGAATGGGCTGCCCAGGGAGGTGGTGGAGTCACCATCCCTGGATGTGTTGAAGCCAAGCCTGGATGAGGCACTTAGTGCCATGGTCTGGTTGATTGGCTAGGGCTGAGTGATAGATTGGTCTGGATAAGTTTGGAGATCTCTTCCAACCTGTTTGTTTCTATGATTCTATTGTGTTCTATTCTATTCTACCCTATCCCACCTGCTGCCTTGTAGCAGTGCTTCAGCTATCCTGTTTGAGGGACAAGACCTTTGCGTGGCATGATGTGACAGGCTTGGTTAGCTCACTGTGGGGTTGAGGTAAAGAGAAATGAAGTCCCCAGGACCCTCACTTTAGTTCATTGCACTAGTTGTACTTTACTTGCCTAACAAATACCTGTTCCGTGGCCTGCTGTTTCCAGCTGTTCAGCATATGGTGGCCTTAAACAGACGATGAGCTGTGGCAGATGTGGAGAGGAAGTACTAAGTTTCTAGGCTGAGACAGCCACGATTCACTTGGTGTCTGTAGCTCCTGCTGTGCTCAGGGCACTGCAACTGGCTGCAGTGGTGACTGCAAGGTGCTTCAGCACATCAGGCTGCTGGAGACAGGCACCAAGGCCAAAGTGCACACAGCCAACAGCTACCTATGAAAAGTTCAGTTTAACATTTACATCACCTTAAGATTGTTGTGTCTCTCTCTCATTGCTGCTGATGCCTCCATGGTTTCAGCAGTACTGGACCACCCTTAAAGCCAGTAAGTAAACTCCCTGTTTTGTGCAGCTGGTGTCCTGCCATGTATTGAAGGTCTTACCATGGGGCTCGCCTATATTCTTCCTCTGTTCTTGGAACAGGCTGCCCAGAGAGGTTGTGGAGTCTCCTTCTCTGAACATACTCAGAACTCACCTGTGTGTGTTCCTGTGTGACCTGCTCTAGGTGGTCCTGCCCTGGCAGGGGGGTGGGACTGGATGATCTTTTGAACTCACTTCCAACCCCTAATGTTCTGTGGTTTCAAGGAGCATCACACAAGGTCTCACTCTTTCGCCTCTGTCACCTCAGTGTCATGGAACCCCCCACCCCCACCATGCAGTCCTGCGTCTGTGCCTTCACATAGGTTTGTATCTCAGCTTTGCTTGTGGCTGATTTGGGGTGTACTCGAACTGCTGGGGCTCCTTTCCTGTTTACAGTGTGTTGTCCTTTCTCTGGGAACAGTGACAGTAACACCAGGTTTACATTGATTGTACCTTTAAGCCACCTCCAGTCTTCACATGCAAATAAAAGAGGGTAAGCCTCAAGTCCATGCTGCAGAGCACTGTGCTGCTGTTCCAGGCAGGAGTGCCCACTCCAGGGAATGTTATTCCAGTACCTAGCAGCTGGGGGAGGGGGAGCACTGGTGCCCCACACACTCTGCACAAGGTGCTCTCTCAAGATTGCCTGCTGTCACCTAGAGGACCCTTTACCTCATTGTCTCGTTTCTTTTCCTGTAGCTCTTTATCCCACTTCCCTCTCTTTCTGTTGCTGCCTGCTTTATTTTCCCCTGTCGTTTGTCCCTCTCTTTTCTTCTGTGCTTTTCTTTCTTGGTTCCCCCTCTGCTTCCCTCTAACATCTTCTCCATTGTCACCTGCTTCATTCCTCCCACAGTCTTTGGCTTGTTTCTCCCCTGTCTTTTCCTTAGTTAATTAGTATGTGGTTGGACTTCTGAAGGAAACTGTTTTGTGCAACAGGGCATCAAAGCACAAGCAGCAGGTGCAGGAGTAACCTTTTTCTTTGAAGTCCTGCTGCCACTCGGCAGCAAAGCAAAACTGTCAGGAACAGCTTCTCCTTTTCTTTCCCTGATTAATTAAGAGAAGAGAGGTAGTAAGAAGGCAAACAAGAGCTGGTGGTGATAGCAAAGGAAGAGAAGACAGCAGCAGTAACCTATAACATACATTTGTTGGTGCCACAGAGGGAGGGTAACAAAGTAAGTATGCAGATGACACCAAGCTAGGGGTGGGTGTGGATCTGTTGTAGGGTAGGAGAGCCTTGCAGAGGGACCTGGCCAGGCTGGATGGGTGGGCAGAGGCCAATGGGATGAGATTGAACAAGGCCAAGTGCAGGGTTCTGCACTTTGGCCACAACAACCTCAAGCAGCACTCCAGGCTGGGGCCAGAGTGGCTGAGAGCAGCCAGGCAGAGAGGGAGCTGGGGGTGCTGGCAGAGAGGAGCTGCAGAGGAGGCAGCAGTGCCCAGGTGGGCAGCAGAGCCAATGGCAGCCTGGGCTGGCTCAGGAGCAGTGTGGGCAGCAGGACAAGGGAGGTTCTTGTGGCCCTGTGCTCAGCACTGCTCAGGCCAGCCCTGGAGTGCTGTGTCCAGTTGTGGGCTCCTGAATTGCAGAGAGCTGTTGAGGTGCTGGAAGGTGTCCAATAGCTGAAGGGATCCTGCAGGAAGGCTGCAGAAGGACTTTGCATCAGAGTGTCTAGAGACAAGACAAGTGGGAATGGTTTGAAGATGAGGCAGAATAGGGTTAGACTGGAGCTGAGGAAGAAGTTCTTCATTTGGAGGGTGCTGAGACTATGGAATGGGTTGTGGCTGCCTCCTCCCTGGGGTGTTGAAGGCCAGGTTGGTTGAGGCCTTCAGCAGCTGAGTCTAGTTGAGAAGTGTCCCTGGGCATGGTGAGGAGGTTGAACTGGATGATCTCTGAGGTCCCTTCCAACCTAAGACATTCTATGATTCTATGACACAGAAAATAGATATGGTCACTTCTTTCTTCCCTTGATATTGGTGTGAGAATTTATTACAGCACAGTCCTGTCTGGTTTTGGTTTGGTTCTCTTTCTATAATCACAGCAATGAAACAGAAGCACCCAAAAAGCCTCCACTTTTCATTTGGATGTGTGTAGCACTGAAATTGATGAGTGGGCTCAGTACAGCAAGTTCTTGGGGTTTAAGGCATTCTTAAAGTGACAAATGTACAACATCAAACCTTTGCTGAGAAGGTCACCTTTAAGGACAATATCTGTTGGAAGTGCTGAAAGTGAGCACAAAAGAGTACTGTGAGCTGAATCCTCTGCTGTTTCTGTTAGAGGTCCAGATGCTGTTAGTTGAGGAAAGTTCTGGTCCACTTCTATGCTGCAAAACATAGAATCATAGAATCAGTCAAGGTTGGAAGGGACCACAAGGATCATCTAGTTCCAACACCCCTGCCATGGGCATGGACACTTCACACTAGATCAGGCTGCACACAGCCTCAGCCAGCCTGGCCTCAAACACCTCCAGCCATGGGGCCTCAACCACCTCCCTCGGCAACCCCTGCCAGCCTCTCACCACTCTCCTGATCAACAGCTTCCTCCTCATGTCCAGGCTGACTCTCTCCACCTCCAGCTTTGCTCTATATTGCCAGCAAAGATTTTAGTTTGATGACTTTCTTTTCCCATGTTTCTTTGGTTTTCTCTCCTTTGATGCTTCATCTTATTTATATTTCTTTTGAGGACCATTGCTTTTCTCTTGGTAAATATGAATGACTAAGAAGATTTGCCCAAAGAGGTGGTGGAAGCTTCATCCCTGGAAGCTTTCAAAGCTAGGCTGGATGTGGCTCAGGGCAACTTGATCTAGTGGAATATGTCCCTGCCCAAGGCAGGAGTGTTGGAACTGGATGATCCCTGAAATCCCTTCCAACCTTGACAATTCTGTGCTTCTGTGAAGCTGCTTCTTAAAGAAACATAGAGTGAATAATTGACTGCTGCAACTGCACTGCAAACCTCAAAGTCACTCTAAAAAGAAATCCTTTTTAAATGAAGAAAGTGTTAAAATCAGATTTACTGATTTGTTGCTCAGATAAAATGCCTTCACATAACATATTTTAGAGGATTAGACAATGTCTCTCTCCACTGCTGCTTGAAAATAGCAAATGCCAAAGTTTTTATCCTGCTTAAAAGCAAATACCCTCTGCTATGCCACCCACATGTACCCAATCTGTTGGAAAACTACAACTATGTATTCCTTTAGGATTGAGAACATAATTCTTTGCCTGTCAGATTATTCTGACAAATTACTTTATAATTACTTCCTCATTAATTACTGTGACAAATGTTGATCTAAAAGGGAACAAGGAAAGGATGTCTTTCATTTAAGATCATCATAAACATGAACAGCTGATTTCCTCTGACCAATACTGTGTCCAGTTCTGGGGCCCTCAATTCAAGAGAGATGTTGAAGTGCTGGAAGGTGCCCAGAGAAGAGTGATGAAACTGGTGAAAGGCCTGGAACACAAACCCTATGAGAAGAGGCTGAGGGTGTGCAGCCTGCAGCAGAGGAGGCTCAGGGCAGAGCTCATTGCTGCCTGCAGCTGCCTGCAGGGAGGCTGTAGCCAGGTGGGGTTGGGCTCTGCTGCCAGGCAGCCAGCACCAGAAGAAGGGGACACAGCCTCAAGCTGTGGCAGGGCAGGTCTAGGCTGGCTGTGAGGAGGAAGCTCCTGGCAGAGAGAGTGATTGGCATTGGAATGGGCTGCCCAGGGAGGTGGTGGAGTGGCTGTGGCTGGAGGTGTTGCAGCCAAGCCTGGCTGGGGCACTTAGTGCCATGGTCTGGTTGGTTGGGCAGGGCTGGGTGCTAGGTTGGGCTGGCTGAGCTTGGAGCTCTCTGCCAACCTGCTTGACTCTATGATTCAATTTAATGTTCACATATTTGGGCAGACAAACATCTTCATTCCTAGTGTGTATTAGCAAAGAGGAATTTCCAGCACCTCTCTCTTTCAGATAGGACAATTTTATTTCCTTGTGAATATTTAAAATAACATCTTTTCTGCTTTCAAGTAGATACATTTCTCTGTATATGACACCAAGCTGTGCAGCACAGTCAACTTGCAAGAGAGCAGAGATGCCATCCAGAGGGACTTGGACAGGCTGCAGAGGTGTGCTCAGGCCAACCTCATGACATTCAACAATGCCAAATGTGAGGTCCTGCATCTGGGTCAGCACAATTCCAAGCACAACTCCAGGCTGGGTGGGGAATGGCTGAGAACAGCCCTGAGGAACAGGACCTGGGCATCTGGGCTGATGAAAAGCTCCACAGGAGCCTGCAGTGGGAGTGCAGCCCAGACACAACCCTGTGCTGGGCTGCAGCAAGAGCACTGTGGGCAGCAGGGCAAGGGAGGGGATTCTGCCCCTTGGCCCTGCTCTCCTCACACCCCACCTGCAGTCCTGGGGGCAGTTCTGCAGCCCCCAGCACAAGCAGGACATGGAAGTGTTGGAGCCAGTGCAGAGGAGGCCACCAAGATGCTGAGAGGGCTGCAGCAGCTCTGCTGTGAGCACAGGCTGAGAGAGTTGGGGCTGTGCAGCCTGGAGAAGAGAAAGCTTGGAGGAGACCTTATAGTGGCCTTCCAGTATTTGAAGGAGGCCTACAGGAAGGCTGGGGAGGGACTATTGACAAGTCTTGTAATGCCAGGATGAGGAGGAATGGGTTTAAATTGGAAGTGGGGAGATATCAAACTAGATGTTAGGGAAGGGTTCTTTGCAGTGATGGTGGTGAGACCCTGGCACAGGTTGCCCAGGGAGGATCTTTGATCACATTGTGTGATTCTGTGCTCCACAACCTGCCTCCAGGTGTTCCACGCCAGGTTGGATGAGACCTTGAGCAACCTGTTCTAGTGGGAGGTGTCCCTGCCTATGCTGGGGGGTTGGAACTTGATGATCCTTGAGGTCCCTTCCAACCTAAACCATTCTATGAGAGGAGTGGTACCCAAAACATGAAATAGAATATGTGCTCTAGTTCTGAGATGTGGTTCAAAACTTGACCCAGCATTTGCAGTGGGATATATTGCATTCCTAGAACATTATGTCCTAGAGGAGGGTTAGGAACAAATAACAGTTCCAACCTCAGTGCTAAAGCATGAGAGGTGCTCATAATCTACAACCTGAAAAGACTCTTGGCTTCCTTTCAAAGCAGAAAAGATGCTGGGAAGGGATTGCCTCTCTTAAGGATCAAATTCCTTCTATATGTTCATTTTGAGTTGCTGGCAGTCCTGCTCTAAGCATCAGGCCTGATGTAGCAGAGTGGAAATCTGTGTTTTATCTCATCACCATATGAATTCCTTAGTGCATAGAATCATAGAATGATCTAGTTTGGAAGGGACCTCTAAAGGTCATCCAGACCAAGTCCCTCTGCAGCCAGCAGGCATATCCTCAACTAGATCAGGCTGCCCACAGCCCTGTCCAGCCTCACCTTGAATATCTCCAGGAGCAGGGTCTCAACCACCTCCCTGTGCAGCCTGTTCCAGTGTTCCACTACCCTCATTGTAAAGAACTATCTCCATATTTTGTGCTTCTTTAATATGTTGCTTTCTCCCTAACAAAGCAAGGTAGCTCAGCCTATACTTCACTGAGACTCTGCTTGCTCAAAATTCTGACTTTATTCCTCTATTTTAAATATATGAAAGGGTGAAACTGCAAACAGAAAAAAGGCTGCTTCCAACCATAGGCATTTGAGATGTGTTTTCACATGCCAGCTGCATGGACAAAGCTAATATTGTGAAAAGGGAGCTGAAGTCAGGTGGGGTAGGTCTATTTCTTACAGAGATCTTTCAGGTCACATGAAAATCAGGCCAATATCTATCTTGCCTTCTGAAATACAAAACCCAAACTCCCACCACCACTTTGGCACATGTGGCTTTTATCTGCTATTACAAACAAAGCCTTTCCTCCTGGAGCAGAGGCAGTCTGCAGGACACTAATCATGCAATGAACATGGACTGTATGTGGTGGAGTTGCTGTTCCTGGAAGTGTTCAAAGCCTGGCTGGGGCACTTAGTGCCATGGTCTGGTTTGCTGGCTAGGGCTGGGTCATAGATTGGACTGGATGATCTTGGAGGTCTCTTCCAACCTGCTTGATTCTGTGATTGGCTAGGGCTGGGTGACAAGAAGGTCCCCTGGGAGCCTCCTCTGCTCCAGCCTGCACAGCCCCAACTCTTTCAGGCTGTGCTCACAGCAGAGCTGCTGCAGCCTCTCAGCATCCTCCTGGCCCTGCTCTGGACACTCTCCAGCATCTCCACAGCCCTCTTGTCCCAGGGACTCCAGAGCTGGATGGAGGACTCCAGGTGGGGTCTCAGCAGAGCAGAATAGAGGGGGAGAATCCCCTCCCTGGCCCTGCTGGCCACACTGCTGCTGCTGCAGCCCAGGCTCTGCTTGGCTTTCTGGGCTGCAAGTGCACACCGCTGGCTCCTGTGGAGCTTCTCGTCCATCAGCACCTCCAGGTCCCTCTGCTCAGTGCTGCTCTCCAGTCACTCACTGCCCAGCCTGGAGTTGTGCTTGGCATTGCCTCGACTTCACCTCTGTCCTATAAACAGTGAGGTCCTGCTGGCTGTGCCAAGAAAACAAACTAAGCAAAGTAATTCATCTGCTTCTGGGACTTATCTTTGAGAAATTGAATCCTTAACTGTATTCCCTTCTGCTTCCTGAGTCTGCAAGAGTGGTGCCCTTTAGGTACCTGCTTCATCACTGTACAGTCCTTGAGCTGTCCCACAGCCATACTTTCATTGCAGGAAAAAAGCAATAAATTGTAACCATTTTACATTTGTTTAGAATGGAGGAAACAAACTCAAACTTCATCTAACTTTCAAAATGTGAAACTGGTAGTTTCTATCACACAGAAGTTTGGTGACCACTGTGTTTTTATCACAAACAGTGTTTAATGCCCAATCCCATTAGTCTGACTAAAGAAGTAAATAAATAAAACAAACAGCATTTCCTCTGTTAGCAGATTCCAAAGACTGCTTTTGCTTCACTGTCAAGCAGCATGCTTCAAGCTAAGCATGACTCCTAATGACCCAATTGCATGAGGGTTGAACTTCAAGGGTGGAAATGGAGTGGGATGTTTAGCATTACACAGCATCTCATGTTCTGTGCTGGACTGGGGGCCTGTATTACTACAAAGTGTTAGTCTTGTATTAATTTGTGGTACTTCAGCATAAAACCAAAACTGGTCATGATTGGAATGTTCCAGAGTCCACAAACTTCTGCATGCAGACACTGAGGGGAAGCCATCAGTAAGTTAAAACTCTTAAGAGAGTTGAAGAGGGAAAGATTCACTTGGGAAGAACCTCACAAAGTGAGGAATGGAAGTTCCCACTTCAAAAAGAAAGCAATACACCAACTAGAACTTACTCTGGCTGATGACATGAAAGACAAAAAATGTTTCTGTTGTTAACACATTAACAACAAAAGGAGGACTGAGGAGAATCTCCACCTTTTATTGGATGTGAAGAGACACACAGTAACCAAAGATGAGGAACAGGCTGAGGTATAAATGCTATCTTTGCTTCAGCCTTTAATAGGTTGCTCTCCAGGTGCCCTGCCCCCTGAGCTAGACAAAGCCAGGGAGCAGAATGAAGGCCTTACAGTCCAAGAGGAAATGGTCCATGAGTTACTACACCACTTAGATGCACAAAAGTCTATGAGGCTGGACAGGATCCACCCAAGAGTACTGAGGCAGCTGGCAGAAGTGCTCACCAAGCCACTTTCAAGTCTACAGCCTTGGCTAGCTGGGACAGTCCTAGTTGGTTAGAGATTAGCAAATGTGACACCCATCTACAGGAAGGGCTGGAAGGGCGGTCCAGGAAACTACCTGAACTACCTGAGTTTGACCTGGGTGCTGGGAAAGGTTATGGAGCAGATCAGCTTGAGTGTCATCATGTGGCACAAACAGAACAACCAGACAATCATGCCCAGCCAGCAGGGGTTTATGAAAGGCAGGTCCTGCTTGACTAACCTGATCTCCTTCTATGACAGGGTGACCCACTTAGAGGATGAGGGAGTATTGTCTGCCCAGACCTCAGTAAAACCTTTTACACTGTTTCCCACTGCATTCTGCTCATGGCTTGGATGGGCATACACTTCACTACATAAAAACCCAGCTGAATGGCCAGGCCCAAGGAGCTGTGGTGAATGGAGTTAAATCAGCCCAGTCACCAGTTCCTCAGCACTCAGCTTTGGAGGCAGCTCTGTTTAGTGTCTTTGTCAGTGATTTGGCTGAGGGAATTGAGAGCACCCTCAGTAAGCTTACAAATGACATCAGGTTGGGCAGGAGTGCTGATCTGCTTAGAATCATAGAATTAACCAGGTTGGAAGAGACCTCCAAGATCATCCAGTCCAACCTATCACCCAGCCCTATCCAGTCAACTAGACCATGACTTGAGGGTAAGGAGGCTCTGTGGAGGGATTGTGGACAGGCTGGATCAATGAGCCAAAGCCAGTGGTATAAAATTCAACAAGACCAAGGGTCCCTTGAATCACAACAGCCCCTACAAGGTTACAGACTTAGGGGAGAGTGACTAGAAAGCTGCCTAGCAGAAAATGACATGAAGGTGTTGATCAATAGCCAGGTGAATATAAGCCAGCAGTGTGCTCAGGTGATCAAGAAGGCCAACAGCATCCTGGCCTGTGTCAGAATCTGTGTTACCAGCAGGACTAGAGAAGCAATCTGCACTCAGCAATTACAAAGCTGCACCTTGACTATGGTGTTTAGTTCTGGCCACTCACTACAAGAACATTGAGGTGCTGTAGTGTGTTCAAAGGAGGGCAGCAAAGCTCTTCAAGGGTCTTATGAGGTGTGGTTGAGAGAACCAAGGGTTGTTCAGTCTGGAGAGAGGGGATACCTTATTGCTCTCTACAACTCCCTAAAAGGAGGTTGCAGTGAGGTGGGGATCAGTCTCTTCATCCAAGTAACAAGCAATAGAACAAGAGGAAATGGCCTCAAATTGTGTCAGGGGAGGCCTAGATTGGATATTTAAAACATTTTCTTCACCAAAAGTGTTATGAGATACTAAAGCAGGCTGTCCAGGGAAGCGATGGAGTCACCATTCCTGCAGGTACTTAAAAGATGTGTAAGACTTGGAGCTGAGGGATATGATTTAGTGGTGACTTGGTGTTGCTGGCCAAACAGATGGTCTTGATAATCTTAAAGGTCTTTTCCAGACAGAATGATTCCATGATTCTCTAAGGCTTGCTGGTTGGTCATTGCATTAAGGACAGTTCTCACAGTGGATCTGCAGGTGAAGGCAGAAGACAGAGTCAGGCAACAAAGTAAGAGGGGGCTGAAGGCTTCTGCTGGGGCTCCTTTGAAGCATTCAGGTAGTGACAGGACTAGGAGGAACGGAGCAAAGCTGGAGATGGGTAGGTTCAGACTGGAGGTGAGGAGGAAGTTGTTGAGCAGGAGAGTGGTGAGAGGCTGGCAGGGGTTGCCCAGGGAGGTGGTTGAGGCCCCATGGCTGGAGGTGTTTGAGGTCAGGCTGGCTGAGGCTGTGTGCAGCCTGCTCTAGGGTAGGGTGTCCCTGGGCATGGCAGGGGGCTGGAACTGGCTGCTCCTTGTGGTCCCTTCTGACCCTGACTGAATCTATGATTCTATGATTCACTCAAGTGTGAGTGATCACAGCCACCGTGAGGGAACTCACGTGGAAATTTGCTTCTAATGGAATGAAAAGGCAACTTTCGATGAAAAACACCCACCAGGTGAAGCGGGAGCAGCGTCACCTTTCCGAGGGCTGCGAGGGGGACGGAGGAGGGAGCAGCTTTCTCTCCAGCAAGAAGGTGCCGCTCCTGCTGCGGCACCGCAGCTCCGCGCCCTGCCGCCCACCAGCAGCCTCGCTCTGCCGCTGGCGGACACGACAGGGTGCAGGAGGGCCCCGGGATGAAAGAGGCTGGGAGTCCCGGGGAAGGGGAGCCGGGGACCGGTCTGTCCTCTGTGCGAGGAGGGCCCCGAGGGTCTCTCAGCCAAACGCCCCATTCCTTGGGAACGACCTGTTTTCCCGGGAGGGCTGCCGTGCCAAGTCAAAGTGGGGTCATTTATGACCAGAGATGGGGTCCAAGGAAATCTCCCAAGGGAGGGACCGGAGTCTGCTGGAAGGGGAGAAGCAGGGTTCCTCCCCCTCCTCTGCCCGCAGCCCGTTGGGCAAACCTGCCAGCTGCCGCCGGGCTGCGGGCAGGTTCTCGGGGAGAGGCTCCGTGGCTCTGCCCGCCAGAGCCGGGTAGGGTAATGCAAATAACTGGAAACGAGAAAAGTTTGAGGGCCGGGGGGAGGGTGGGGGTGGTCTCGGCCTCAGCTCTGTCCCGTCCCTCCCGGGGCAGGCGACACTGCGTGCTCCCTTCCGCAGGGCACGGCTTCATCCCCGGCGTGGCGGTGGTCGGCCCTTGCCCTTAACGAGATTCTTTGAAACCCCCCAAAAAAGCGAGTTCCAGCGTTACAACCTTATCGTTTCTGGAGCGCGGGTTTCTTGCCGCGGCGACGTCGCTTGTTAAACAATCAGCGGCGGAGCCCCTGAAAAGGGAGGCATTGCACCCTTCCTGCTGAATGCGCCGCTTAGAGCATATAACGCCAGGGCCTTTTGATGTCTCACAATGAGTGTTACGCCCAAAGATTGTCTCTTTGGACAGATCTACAACGCTTGGCTTCATGTTTGGAAGTTAAATGGACAGCGAGGTTGTTCAAACTCCCACGCTTGAAGCGAGCGCAGACACTCGGTACATTCGCCCGCTACTTTTCCATGAGTGAAAGAGTCAGGGGTGGAGGGAAGGGGCTGCTGGTTTAATCCGCGCTCCGAGGCAAAGGGGAGGGGGGGGGGGGGGGGAAGCAACCCAGCCCAAAGTTTTCCTCTCTTTTCTTTTCTTCGCTTCTATTCTTTGGCAGCCTTAAAATAAGAGCTATGTGCAAAGCGTGCGCCCTGCCTAGGTAGCTTGTGTCTCGAAGTCACTGGCAATGTTGCTGCTCCATGAAATCAAAATTTATGATTATTCAAATGTTGGGGGCTGTGAAAAGAGAGGAAGAAAGAGAGAAAATTAATATTGCAGCTGTTCTTCTGATTAATGAGAGATAATTGCTCATGAAAAGTCACCCCTGTGGCATTTTGTTGTCTCCTGGATCTTTGTTCTTTTCCACTATTATTGAGGACTTTCTTGAAGACTAAGCGGTTCTTTTCAATTTTTGGTATTCAGAAAGTGTTGCTTGGTTACAGATAATGGAGAAATCTCGGGCTATATTGGGTAAGATGTGCCACAGACAGCAATATCACAATGCCACTCTCAGAAAAGGATGGATACAAGTTAACGATGCGCTTTCAATAAAACATTAATAGACTTGTTCACGCTTTTATAATGACCTCCTTAATGGGAGCTGGGGGCAAGTCCTGTTTTGCTTGCGTTCTCTTCACAAAACCCGGCTCCGAGATCGCCGATCGCTTTGGAAACTAATAGGAAATCAATGTTAGATTAGTGAATAAATGCGATTATAGCCCAGGAGCCCGCGGCCCCTCGCTTACCCACGCAAGGGTTGGTTCGGAGCAGAGCTCTCCCGCCTGGGAGCTGACCCAGCCCGGGGCGCGCTCTGCCCAGTGCCACCGTTTCCCACCGCTCCGCGATCGGGGCTGCTCTGCAGAACTTGTTTGCGGATTTGGGCTGTTTGGTGTTTGGTTTAGGTTTGGTTTTTTTTCTGGGGGAAGCGTGTGCCTGGGATGCGGCGCTTTCCACGGAGGCAGCTCCTGCCGTGAACTCGGCGGAGATAAACGCCCCAAAGCCGGTTCTTTCTCCGGGCGGGCATGGATGGCTTTTTCTTCTGCCGGGAGCTGCGGGGTTGGGGGAGGGAAGAGAAAGAGTTGCTTTTGTCATTTAAGCCGTGAATCTCTTCTACATAAAGGTGTTAGAGACATCTGGAAGAAAAGAGGGACCAGCACCCAGTCCTGCGCTCGGCGGACCAGGGGAGCGGCTCTGATGTTCTTTTTGAACTGCTCCACTTTCAAAGGGGGGCAATTTCGTTACATTCTCATTTGTTACACTGTCTTGAACTAAAGGCAGACAAAGCTATACTCTGTCACCCCGAGCAGAATGAAGGGAATCAAAGGATTTTCCCTTAAAAGGACTAATTTTCTCCTTGAATTATGAAAGTAATGGCTAGGTAACAGCCTGTGCTCTGTACCCAACTGCTTAATACCTTCTAAATCCTTCCACGTGGCTCTCCCAGTCGTAGCAATTAGAGCTCATTATAGGCTCATAAGAGCTCTCATTTCGGGGATTACTTAATGGACAATGAAATTTTATCGGACAGAATTATTGAAAAATAAAATTGTAACGAGGCCGATGTGATGTGGGCGCACGCCTTGCATCATTCCGCCTGGTTTGGGATATCTTTGCTTTCAAATGACTTCTTTTCTTACTCTGGCTTTCAGGAGTAGTTTTTTCTTTGTGTTGTGTGGGGGATTTTTTTCTTTTTTGCTTTTTTTCTTCTTTTTTTTTTTCCCCTCCCCCCCCCCCCCCCCCCCCCGTGTTTTATATCTCCGCACTTGGTTTATTATAACAATTACAAATTGCAATTTTGATCCGACTCTTGCTCTGTCTCAGCCGCCTCACCAGATCCACTCTGTCACTGCGGACAGTTTTTGCCACTGAGGTCGATAGTGGGGTTTTATTATTATTCTTTTCCAAAAGAGCCTCTCTTAAAGAAGGAAATAGCAAAAAGAGAACAACACAAAAAAAAAAAGGGGGGGGGGGGGGGGGGGGGAAGAAGGGGGAGGACACCAAAAAGCACAGAGATTAGTTCAAATCTCCACCAGATGAACTATATTTTATACGGGAAGAGTGAGGCAAAATTTCGTGCCTGTGAGCTGTGACCGTGATTGAAACCCCACCGGAGCTCGGGAGGCAGAGTCCCCGCGTGGGGCACGCACCGCACGCCGAGGAGGCGACCCGCAGCGGCTGAAGGCCTCGGCGACGGGGCGGCCAGCCGTCCTGGGAGCTGCGGCTGCCTGGGGCTCCGGGGCCTCGGCTGAGCCCTCGGAAGCAGTTTGGGGAAAAGTAGGTGAGGTGGGAGCCGACCCGCCTAAACCCCGCGAGTCCCCTAATTGTTGTCACAAGACGCGGGATTAGCGCATTGCTGGCATAGCTGTCTGTTTACACTTCGGAGCCCCGTCGGCCGGTAAACACTTTCTAATTGAATTCTAATCACATTCAAATAGCTCCATAACCAGCCTCAGCTGCAATTCATAAAACTTTAATTGCTATCCATAAATCCTCAGATCGCCCAGAGTGGAGTGTCCCTAAAAACACTGTTGCATCATGCCTGCTCAGGGCCGTCGGGGAGGCGATGGGGAAGAGAGTGGTGAGCAGGGCTGGGGTCGAGCTGATGTCTGCTTTGCAGAGGGGGGCCACAGGGCAACGCTGCCTGCGGCAGGCTGGGGACGAGGACTGGACAGCAGGCCGAGAACTGGCCCCTCTCTTAACACGGCTCGAGTGGCACCGCTGAGCCTCTCTGTTCGCAGGGGCGAGGATTTGCCATCTTCGTCAGAAGGCGGACAGCAACTTTACTTGGCTGAGTTTTAACAGCAGAAGAGTGGGTGTGCGGGAGGGCTGTTAGGGTGTTCGCGCCCCAGCCCGTTCCTTCTACACGGTGACCGCCTCTAAACACGTTACGGCTATTGATGCACTCCTCAGCCTCTGGTAATCAGGCGTACCCTGCGTTTTCTGCTTTAGAGCACAATTGTCGCTTCCCTTTCTCGAGTGAAGTGGGATGGGATCCGTAGTCGGTTTTAAACGCCGTGTCACATCTGCCGAGCAATGAACGCGATCGCCCTTCTATTAACGATAAGTCTGTTCTTAAATTCCCATAAAACAGGTCATTGGAAAATCGCGTAATATGCTGCGAATACCTTGGCTTTTTAATGCAATCTGAAATGCTCCGGAGCCACCGACCGTATTTAGCTGTTTATCCAATTTTACTTTGAATGATTGCTTCAGCAAACTTGGTGGAGATCAAAGAACCACCCCTACCCCCCCCGGCATGTTCGCCTTTCATTAGCGCTGCGAGCTGCAGTCCTGAAGCGGGCGGGGAAGTTCACTGGGAAGTTTTCCGTTTTGATACCGTTTAGCTGAGAAGTGTCCAGATATTTGAAGGGTTCGTCCATCGAAGTAATTGCCAGTTTGGCAAGATTCCTTCGAGGTAAATAAGACAGGGGGAAAAAACAACCCAACCCAAACCCAAAACAACAAACAAACAAACCAAACAAAACTAAGCCGACAACCCACACCCGGCGTTCTTCTGTGTACACACACACTGGCCGTTCCTAACTTTGTGTCTCTACCTGTGACCCTGGCTCCTCTGTGTGCGGAAAGGGCTTCCTGAAGGAGGCCTGGGTGCAGGGAATGCACCGGACAGGGGAAAGGTGTTGGTCCCACGCCCCTATGGGAGTCACGGCCCCTTGGATGATACTTTACCCGGGATGGGAGAGGCCGGTGGTTGACTCGCTTATTTCAGCGCATCACCTGCTCCTTTCTTCCCTCCGTGCAAGGGAAAAAAAACGGGTAGAAACTCCCTCCGACCGATTTCAAAACCCCACGGGTGTGTTGACAGGGGGATGTGCCTGCGAGCGCGACGTGTGACGGGGCTGCAGGGCAGTCGCCCCCTCCCCGGCTTCCCCGCTCCTATAATTTATTTGGGGCGGGGGCGGAGGGCTGAAGTCATCGGGCAGCTCGCTCGCTCGCACACTTTGGGGCCCTCCCTGCTTTGCCCCCCTCCCTTCTCCAGCCTCTCCTGCCGGCCTGGGAAGCCAGGGAGATTTAGATCTGCGAGGCTTTCAGCCATCACGTGTTTAAATAGTTGATATAAAACCCCGGCGCAGGGGATCCAGGCGGGGGGACTTTAAGACCAGCCCTCTCCAGGGACCCTTTTGTTCGGCTCTCAAACATAAGCACCTTCTCGCCTCGCCAGGACTTCAGTGGCAACTTGGGCAAGCAGAAAAAAAACGGCTTTGGGAGCGGCGCCCCGGCTCCGGCAGCCCTCCGCAATGTCCCGCTCTTTCTATGTCGACTCCTTAATCATCAAAGACTCCTCCAGGCCGGCTCCGTCCCTGCCTGAGCATCACCACCACGGCCAGGACTTCTTCATCCCTCTCGGCATGCCTTCACCCCTCGTCATGTCGGTGTCGGGCCCGGGCTGTTCGTCCCGCAAGAGCGGCGCGTTCTGCGTCTGCCCGCTCTGTGTCACCTCGCACCTGCACTCCCCCCGCGGCGGCGGGGCCATCCCCCTACTCAAGAGCCAGTTCCCCGCCGCTGCCTCCGCCGGCGAGGCCCAGTGCTGCCCGCGGGCCAGCCACGCTCACCACCCGCCGCAGCACCCGCCTCCCGCCGCTTCCGTGCCCGCAGCAGCCGCCGCCGCCCTGGGGCACCCGGCGCATCACCCACCTTCCTGCTCCGCCACCACCTACAGCGTCAGCGACCCTCGGAGGTTCCACTGCCTCGGCATGGGTAGGAGTCCTGCGGCCACCGGGGAGGGAAGGGCGGCGGGAGAAGGGGTTCCCCCGCGGGTGCCCGAGGGAGAGCGGCTGCCCCGGGGGACCAAAGGTGGGAGATAATGGCTTTTCTTTCTCTCGCTTCCCCCCTGCCCTCTACTTTCCTCTCTCCCCAATGAAGTTAAGTGCTTCTCTTCCGTCCAGGAGGGTCCGATTCCAGCCAAATTCAGAATGGGAAAAGGATGAGGACAGCTTTCACCAGCACCCAACTTTTGGAGCTGGAGAGGGAATTCTCCTCCAACATGTACCTGTCCCGGCTGCGGAGGATCGAGATAGCAACGTACCTGAACCTGTCTGAGAAGCAAGTGAAAATCTGGTTCCAAAACAGGAGGGTGAAGCACAAGAAAGAAGGCAAAGGCACCCAGCGAAACTCGCACGGGGGCTGCAAGTGCAACACCGGCCAGGGGCATTACCCCAGATCGGAGGACGAAGAGTCTCTATCCCCCTCATCAGCTACCGAGGATAAAGAGATCTCCCCGTTATAAGCCTAGTTCGGAACTCCGCTCCCGCCGCTGGGTCCCAGCCCGGAGCGGCACTGAGGCTCACTTGGTACTGCTGCCTAGGGGACAGCACCCTGCCGACCTGCAGCGGGCTGGCCCTTCCCGGTCAAGATGTTCGTTTTCATCCCTTCGCAGTAATATATATATGTATATATATGTGTGTATGTATATATATATATATATATGTATTTGGAATGTGAATGTTTTAGTCGTGAGAGTTCAACTAAAACGTTATTTACATAACCCCAGGAGCAGGCACCTGCTCTTCCCAACATGTAACATGGGACTGGACTCGCACGGCCCAAGGTGCCTCCCCCCCAGCCTTATCCCCAGGCAACCTGAAGGCAGGAAAGAAAAAAAAACAATCAGAAACAACCACAAACAACCTTATCTGGAACCGAAAAGCGAAACAACTGAAAAGCAATCAAAAACCTGAAGGGCTGAGAACCTCCTGGACGGACTTTTTCAGAAGAATAAGAACAGAATGTTTGGGGGTTTGGGACGGCATTTTGTTTGTGAATAGTTTTATATAAGAAATATATTTATATTTATTTAAATAAATGAGATCGGATGGGAATTAATTTTTTTTCTTCTTCTTCTCCCCCTCTCCCCCAATGCCAGCCCAGTTCGAGCAGCCAAG